>NC_053119.1:8423049-8523049 GCF_010015445.1 Perca fluviatilis | reverse complement strand
ATCCAATGAAGAAGGAGAAACATAAAAAAAGAGAGCAAAGAATGATGAATAGAGAGATTAAAGAAAAAAAACGTTTTGGCTCCTTGAAATAGAACAGGAACACATTATACAGAGAAGTGAAATGAGGTCTTGTTCAGTACATGTAGGAATATGTATTGTGGACTGCCTACTGGACAACCTACCAACAAATGGGAGGTATTGTAATCTCTATAATGTGGCTGAAAATAATTATAATGTTCATTATCAATTGACATGGATTCATTTTTCAATTAATCGATTAATCTTTTAGCCTATAAAATGGTTAAAAAAAACTTAGAACAAGAGAAGAAAAATGGCCATCATGAGTTGTAAGATTTAAAGGTGATGTCTTGAATGAATACCTAAAACGTTCAAATTAAATCTCATTTAACAAATTCATCAAAGAAGGTACATTTTCTTAATCATTCTAGCATTATATGTATTAGCATGTATTTATGTTTTCATGTGAATTATCAGGATATTTCTGAGAAGATCCTGCACATTTATTACAATCATCATGGTTTGCATGTTGATGAGCACTTACAGAGGGCCTTGATGAAGGCTCTTTGGCTATCTGGCTCTCTACGGAGTGGAGTCTCTCTTCCAGGTAGCGGTTCCTCAGCGTCAGATTCTCCATGGCGTCATCACGAGGTAAAGCCTGGTGCTGTCTGCGAGTTCACAAATAGTTTACCCATACTGGCATGCATGCTGGCGTCAGCAAAAACAGTGCATCTTATTGTATGAAATGTGTTATTATTATGTCAATTCAGCATTTTGTAAAAGGGGCTTCTTGTGTAAATAAAGGTTATTTATGAATTGGAAAATATGTTCAAAGTACCCAATTTAAAAGTATACTGAACAATAGTGAACTTGTAAAAAACTTGTAAGTAAATCTTCAAAATGCCTTAATTTTAGTGTCTTGTTTTGACTTAGTTATACTTTATGGTGAGGATTTGTGTCTCCAGGTCTGAGTTCTTCTTCTTCAGCTCTTCCATCTCCTTCTCCAATTCAGTGGATCGCACTCCCACCACCTGATCGGCAGTCACACCTCGACCCTTCAGCTTTTTCTGCAGTGCATTCCTCTCTTGCTCTAGTCTGCATGCACAATAAAAACATAGAAATATTGGACTAATAAAAATAGTTGCACTCTGTTTTTGACATTTAACAGATTTGAAAGTGGTAGTAGCTTTCCAAAGTCAGATTGAATTGTGTCAACAGATTTATTATTTCCTGATACAAAACAGTAAAGTACACTGATTTTATGTTTACTAACTTCCAAAATGGTGCACTGTCAACATTAGTACAAAGTGTATCATTCATAGCTCCGAGTGAGCAACCAGGCACTTTTTTAGTAGTAAGTTTGGGTGGGATACTAGAAAATTGACAGAAAACGTGTATAGCCAAACCCTTCACCTTCCCTCCTTAACAACTGTGTACCCTCTTATTATTATGATTTGATAAACAATTGACTGTTTCAGTCATTTTTCAAGCAGAAAAGACACACATTTTCTTTTTCAAATGTGTGAATTGCACTTTTTCTTTGTTTTTATAATAGTAACATAATATCTTATTTGGTTGGTCATTGATTGTGGGTCGGTTAAAAACAAGGAGTTGGAAGACTTACAATATAATACTTTAAAATTACCTTTTTGAAGTAAAAATGTATAGACAAAACAATTAAGAAAATTACTTGCAGGCCTGATTATGATTTTTTATCATTTGAAGTTTGCAAACTTCAGTCCCTCGTGCTGTCATTTGGAACCAAATGTTCCAAATTGCATATTGCAGCTTTAAAGGAGCAGTCGAAACATGAGTGGTGCAACATGGTGGGCTCCATGGAAGTGGACCCACTCCATCTAGATATAAAAGGCTCATTCTAAGCTAACAAAAACACAATGAATCTTAGTTTCATGCGATTATACACTAATGAAAACATAATTATGAATATCATATTCCATATCTGCCAATAGATCCCCCTAAATCCTACACCCTAATCCTTTAAGTTGAAGTCATTCTGTCATGTATACAAAGAGCGAGATCAAAGAATACCGCGTAAACGATACAGTACGATGCACACACTGACCTGGCATAGAGGTCTTTCAGAGTGCCGAGCTGTTTCGACAGCGATTCATTCTCTCGTTCCTTCTCCTTTAGTGAATTCTTCACCTTTTCCATCTTGGCCTGCCACTTCTTACCCTCCTCCCAACGCACAATTTCGCCTTTGTTCTGTAAGACAAACATGTCGTACATTAAATGAACGTACAAAGAATGACAGTTCTAGTAACAGAATTGCTGCTCTAACCTTTCCATGATCATCCTTCATTTCTGCTTTTTTCTCCAAGTCACACTCAAGCTTCCTGATCTTCTTGTGCAGATTCTCGATGGTTGGCCCCTTTCCATCTGGTTCTGGTTGATTCTTGTCAACAAAAGAGACAAAGAATTCCATAGCACCTTGTGTTTCTTAATTAGTGTACCATGGAGACCGACTGTGGTAGTAACCACCAGGTATTCCATATTACTGTTTAAGTCCATGAGTTAAACCAAGGCATATTACCACTGCAAAGGTTATGGTCACAACCTATGGCTCCATGTAAGCGACATGAGAGACCGACACAGAATATGAAGAACAGCTTAATAATTAAATTCAGATATCCACTGGAGGTGTTTATTTTAAAATCGTAGAAAAATGTGAGTATCCATTCTTGATGCATTCCTCAGTTTACAGTTTTATTATATGTAATGGTTTGTATGTCTTGCCATTTGTCCACACAATGTTATGATAATAAGCGACTTTGAGTCTATGAAAAGCGCTATAGAAATTCAATTTATTATTCTTATTATTATTGTGTCATATGGCTGTCGTTGAGTGTATCACTTCAAAGCGTATGTAATAACAACAACAATAAGCTCCAGATCAAGGTCAAACCGAGCTGCACGCTTCCTTACAAATCAGTAGCTTGGTGTGTTATTACACACTCTTTAGAGAAACTAACCTGAAGAGCGCTGCTGAGCCTCTTGATTTGCTGCTTGTGATCCTGGATTTCATGCTCTCTCTCCTCCTTTTCAGCCAGAAGGCGTCTCTGGGTTTTCAGACTCCTCTGGAGGTCCTGGTTTAGGCCGTCCACTTCCTCTTTCAGGATGTTCTCCCGGCCTTTGGCTGCTTTGGCAAACTCCTTTGCAGCTTGAAGTTCTTCATTGAGTTCTTGTACCCGCACCTTTGTCAGAAGAGGGATTTTCTTGTGATATTGTATAGTTTTCTTATTGACAACAAATCCCATAAAAACCCCAAAACCATGAATGGATTGATGCTACTAACAGATATTGTCTGTGTATGTGCCATAGAGCTCTATTGTGGTCAACCAATGAAAAACCAATTCCTTTATACTACAAACACTGCCAATGTAAGGCAAGGCAAGGCAGCTTTATTTATATAGCACATTTCAGCAAAAGGGCAATTCAAAGTGCTTTACATATATTACGTTTATTTTGAGTCACTCTCACATGCACCAATCCTGCTGCCATAAACACACACTAGTGTGCCAGATGTGTATTAGTCTGCAGCTGGAAATAGTCCCCTACAAATGCACTAGTTAAACCCTGTTTGAGTAACATTTGCTAAAATGTAGTGTCCAGCTGTTTTAGAAAATAACCCTGTTTGAGTAACATTTGCTAAAATGTAGTGTCCAGCTGATTTAGAAAATAACCTTTTTCTTTAAACAAAACTTTGAAATTTGTGAATTTATGATAAATGACTACAATAGAAACAAATGGGCATGCTGCAGAGTGCCACAGGTAAGTAGCAATGTATTTAGAGACCAGCTAACACCACTGACTAACACCATTGTTGGTTTTGGTCTTTTCATGGACTGCTGGCAATTACAAAAATTACAGAATATACCTAGACTTATCTCACTTACTTATTATAATAGTTAGTTATGTCCATGGAATGTAACTGGCTAATTTTAGGAATACCAGTATCTCCAAATACAGCAATCTGTTAGTATAATTTCACTTAATTTGCTGTGACCTTTGAGTGTAGTAATGTCTGCCAAGTTATGCTACACATATGAATCATAACTTTTCAAATGTGCTGACTTTGTTTATCCGAATGAGCCTCCAATTAGCTGTATTGGTGATTAATGAAAGGAAAAGGGGTTAGTTGGAGTCAAACATGCTGTCTGTTTAAGGAGGCTGGCACATGCCATGTGTTCACCAACTTCACTTCACTAGGGTTAGCTACTATTCAGAGACACTGGAGACATATAGGCTGTGACTGCAAATTAAAATAGACCAGTAGTGTCTACTTGGTTGCTGATGAGTATAAAAGGGGGGAGTACATTATATTGCTGTTGCTTTATGGCAGGGGTCACCAACACGGTGCCCGTGGGCACCAGGTAGCCCCCAAGGACCACATGAGTAGCCCTCAGGCCTGTTCTAAAAATGAAAATTGAATATTGAGATTATCTGTTTCCCACCTTGTTAAGTCATTGTTGATAATTGTGAGAAATCATTAACATGATCAGTGTCTTCACATAGATGAGTATCATTAATCATTAATAATCATATATAACTAAAGGCAAACTGAGCACATTTGTTATTTCAGAAGAGTGTATCAAACTGGTAGCCCTTCGTATGACTCAATACTGATGAAGTAGCTCTCAGTTTCAAAAAGGTTGGTGACCCCTGCTTTATGGAATGTTAATATTTTATGGAAATGTAATCTGAATTAATTTACTCCTGAAGCTTTCTTTGTGTTAGTCAATTAGCTCAACAGACATTTATAAATGTCAGTAATGAAATACAACATGCATGAAAAAGGGTGTTATTATGATAAATTGGTCCCACCTTTAGGTCTTTGGTGTGTCTGTCAACCAGCATCTGTACATTGAGACTCTCCTCTTTTTGTGCAGCGCTGGCTATGACTTGCTGCTCTGCAGCAGACATCATTTCTGCCCGCAGCTCCAACAGAGCTTTACTGAGAGCCTGAGAAAAACAGGGATCAAAGAGATGTCAGGCATGATTAATATGATGAGTGTAGTGGTCAGATTTCATTTTACAGTTAATGCACCATTATCCATTTCTACATAGGCAACTTCCTCTCTCCCTCTCATTCTTGGTATAAACTTGATAAACAATTTTTTTTTTTCTGTATGTGGTGAAAAATTGCAGAACGTGGCTGTAATTTTGACGAGTCATTAAAAACGCTTTGGGCACTTTAGTTCATTGTGAAACTAGTATCCAGATAAACTGCTCTTACTTGTTATGCAGCTAAAAGGCTGAAAAGCAGAATTTTCAGTTGCAGCATAAATTGAGTGAACAGTAGGAAAACATCAGGGTCAGGTTACAACTTCATCACACAGAATCTGGGTATTTTAGCAAGGCAACAGGACTAACCACAGCCCCCCGCCCCCCCCAAAAAAAGTACAAGAAAACTTTTATAATAAAAGAACAACCTTAAGCTGTTTCTCTTTCTGGGTGAGCTGTGCTTTCAGTCGTTCCACCAGGTTTTTCATGGTGTTGCTGGGGGAGCGGACGTTGGCCTCCTTCTGGGCTGCCAGCTCAGTTCGGAGGTACTTTATCTCCTTCTCCATCTGGGCCATCTGGGCCGTCTGATCCTCAGTCTCGCCAGTCAGAGCTTTCACCTGAGCAGCATGATACCCCTCCAGCCTGCAACAAATCCTCTGTTAGATTGTTTTTATGAAATAGAGATTTCTTAACTTGTGTTTTTACATCATTTTAAATATTTGTACTGTGACTTTTAGTTTATATCTGACATGTGAGTGGGAAAGTATTTTTGACTTGCTCCAGGTCATTACTACTGACTCTATACAGTTGGGGCCACTGTTTTCTACTGACCATGTGTTTCTTGTGTTCTGTAGCTAAATTGGTATGCAGGGGATGTTAGTCGTGATCAGAGTAAATCAAAATCACAAACACTTAAAAGGGAACATACCTAAACCTAAAAGTTAGCCTGCAGCAAACATAGAAAAATAAAAACATGTCTACTTCCTCACTCATACAGAACTAGAATTACCACCTTGCAGTTGCAAGCCTCAACCAACTGGTCAAGTTGCAGTTTGCATCCATGTCTGTCCAGACTTACATAGTATACTGTATGTAGTGAAGGATTTGAAGAAGTTTAATAAAGGGTATTAAGTGTAAAGAATTTTTTGGTGACACGTGGATGCTTCACACACATCTTCAATATGGCAGTACAAAATATCTATACAATCACCACAGTTTCAACATTAGTTTCACCAATTTTGGCATTGAACTGCGTCCTGGTGCTCAACTGTGACATCCACCCATTGTCCCTGTACCTCATGAGCAGCGTATTACTATAGGGCTTTCACACATTAGGTGTAATCTTGGATGAGTTGCCAATTAGCCAAGTGCTTACAATTAAATTAGTGCTGTACAACATTAGGCATTTCACACTCACAACTTAAATGTGTGATTATTCCTCTGCTAATCTTGGGTTCATTTTACCAAAATATCCCAAAAAATACTGAGTTGAGATCAGCTGATTTCAGCGTTTCAAGGATGTTAACACTAATGGGATAAATATAGATGTAGGTTAGCCTATGTATAAAAAATGTAATTGTTAAAAGCCGTTATGTTGACTGCTGATAATATCTGCATCAATAATTCATGTACTCACCTAAATAACTAAGATAAAAAAACAAAGGATGCTGAATTTGGTGACCACTGGGTCAAATTCAGAAGAAAAAAAAAAAAATCTCTGGTTTAATAAAAGGGATAATCACTTTGACATCTCGTCAGTGTGTTTCTCAGCCAGTGTTTCCATGGCGGCCCTCTGTAGCTCCAGCTCAGCAGTGGCCAGCCTCAGCTTCTCTGTGACGGAGGCGAGCGAGATGTCCTGTTCAGCCACTGTCTGCTCCAACTCAGCCAGATGCTCCAAATGCTTGGTGGTTGGCACACTGATAGTGGGCTTCTTCATCAATTCCTGGAAAAAGGAAGGAGGGAGCATTAAACAAAGCAGAACTCCAAATTTCAAATAGCACTCAAAGACACAGAGGAAAATCTAAATGACTCTCGGAAAATGCAAATGTGCAAATCTCTTGTCTCAGCAAGGCCTAACTTTACTTTTAATTATATCAGATAAAGAGAAATGTCACCCCTCTTCCTAAAATGGTCATAAATGGATCCTTGAGTACTTCCTTATTTTATGAATGAAGCAGTACACGAGTTAAAGCAGCAGCATGTGCCTGCATACCTCACTCAGAAGGTTCCTGTACCTTCAGAAAGTACTTCCCTACGATCAGGGACTTTTGGGGGGGTACAAAAGGCCCCCAGAAAATGTCCCCAGAACTTAATTTAGACCTCGATCCCTGCAGTCGAGATGCAATGAGTTCCTCATAAGATTCCTAGTTCTGGGGGAAAGTTCCTGTGGTTGAAAAGCAGCTTATCTCAAGCACTTATCTCTTTTTCGCTTGTGAAAAAGTCAGGTGTGACTATATGAGATTCCAGACTCAGAAATGATAATTATCCACAACATAGTTCGGATGTAGTTAAACTACTATTACAAAGTACTGTAGTTTTAGTTTGGCACGCTACAGTTCTTTAGAGTAGTTAAGATGTTGAACTAGTTTTCATTGTGAAGTAGCTAGTAGTTAGTCCATCAGTGGTCCATAAGTACTTTCACTTGGAGGGTTTCTGGGGGCTTTACATCTAGCAGCATTCCTTTTCTTGGTTGCATGCCTCAGCTGTGCTTCTTTCTCCTCTGCCTGTGCAGTGCTCTTGCTCTCTTGTACAGTTGTAAGTTCTTTTGCAACTCCACCTGTCTACTTCTCTCTAACAGCCTCTCCTCTCTCTGTGCTTTGTCCCTTCTTCCAGCAGATGTCCTGCTTTGGCACAGTCTTTATGGCCTACGTTGTTGTGAGCCTCACAAAAACCAAAGCTATTTGAGCAGAAGAACAAAAACACTTAGGAAAGCAAGGCATGGACACATGCATACCATTGCTGTCTGTCTGAAGTGGTCCAGGGAGGTGTCAGTGTGCAAGTCCAACTTCTGATGCAACATTCTCAGCTCCTCCTGGTGTCTCTTTATCATCTCCTCCTGATCCTGGGATCAACAAGGTACTGGTTAATTGAAACCAAAATGCTTTGGATATAGAAAGATTACCTTCTAAAAACTTTATTAATTATAATAACTTAATAGTAACTCCAAGCCAGGTATCTAAATTGAAGAGGCAATATGTAAAATGTTCACTACTTATTAGTAGATAATTGCCAAAATATTTCTGTGGAGACTTCTAAAAAATATTTAATCTAACTGCTGAGATTTCTGGGTTTCCACCCATTGGAGATTCAAGACATTCATAAACCTTAACTCCAACATACATTGCAACTAATCCCTGATAAAATATTACTTACAAAGTAGCTAATGCCTCTTAAAAAGCACATGGAAATGAATATAAGAGACTTGTTGCATCCTTTTATCACTGTACCTGTCTGGCTTGAGCCAACTGCTTGTGGTATTTCTTTAGCACGTCCTCTTTTTTGTCAAGTCGACCCTGGAGGTCTTTGATGGTCTGGTGGGCCAGCTTGAGGGTAGGCTGATTGTCTGACTGGCCCTCTTCATGATTGGCAACGTCAGCTAGCAGGCGTTCTCTGTTGGCAGCAGCTGGGAGCCGAAGACGCAGCTCATTGATAACTCTATCCCTGGACACAACGTTCTGTTCTGCCTTCCACAGAGCTGCTTCTTTCTCTTTCAACTTCTGCATAGGAAATGAATTAGAATTCAAACAATATGCTATGCATCTGATTTATGAGAAATACTGAGTGTATGAACAGGGAATGAATACTATACCTCGTTCAAACTTTTGCAGGTGGCCTGTGTGTCCAACACGCTGCGGACATGCTCTCTGATTTTAGCCAAAGCAAACTCTAACTGATGAGCAAGAGGTAGACTCGGGTCTGGTAGGGATCCTGTACCATCCTCATACTGAAAACAACCACAAATATAGTAATACCCTAAATCGGGAACAACAGCCTGTTTCTGAATAATCATGTTTTACTTGCTGTTAATACGGACAATTTCCTCTGCATACAATAGTTTACCTTTTCCGCACTGCTTATAATTTCATTCTGGTGCTTCTCGTACTGGTCCAGCTGGCGCTCCAGTTCCACCTCTCGCTGATCATATGCAAGCTGCCGCTCTTCTTGAAGCTTGACATGGCAAAAATAAGAGTTTTCTGCATTACCTTGAACACTAGAATACTACCGACACACTTCTGTACTTACAAGCTCCTTAACAAGTGAAGCAGTTAAAACTGTGAGGTTGTCATACCTACACTTTTCTCCACTCTTTGTAACTGAGGTAATTAAGTCACAACACAACAATACTTCTGTATAACAGTGATGCGTTTTTCAAGTGGTTGTTTATTAATTTTGAACAAAATGTTTGTGCATAGAGTTTTTCTCTCACCATGTTTCGCTGCACAATATCCTCTTCCAGCGAGCGGATAGTTCGCTCCTGCTCTTCCATAAGGTTCTTCAGGTACCTGATCTCCTCCTTCTGGACCACCAGCTCCCTACCTTTCCTCAGCTCCTGTAGACAAGCCTCTTCCATCTTCTTGTGCCACTCAGTTACCTGTTTTAAGTGTTACAGTGGAGTAGTCTTCAGCAATTGCAGATTGGCTGTGGGCAATATGTGCCACAAACTAACCCAAAGTGTGTTATTCTACTATTTAAAAAAAATAAAAGAAGACAAGATTTCTATCTGTCAATCAACCCGAATTACCTTTTGGGCCCCTTTCACATCCTTCAGTGTTGACATGAGTTCCTCGAGGCATCGAAGTCTCACTTCTAGTTCTTCTGCCCAGCCCTCTGCCCTCCTCCTCTCCTCCGTGGCCTTCCTCTTCTCCCCCTGGGCTTTTGCTCTGTCCTCCTGGATGCTCAAAATGGCCACAGAGAACTTTTCCTGCTGGGGAAGAGGCAGTGCTCCGGCAAATTGCCTACGTAGCGACTGGATGGTCTGCCGTAGGTGCTTGGAGCGATTTCTGCCCTCCTGGCGGGCGAGGAACAGGGTGCGCTCACTGGCATCCAGTCGCTGTTCAGCACGCAGCTTGTAGGCCTCCAGCTGTTGGATATGAGAGGTGGCAGCCTCCAGCTTGGCCAAAGAAGCCGACTCACTGAGCTGCAGAGCCACAATGTGCTGGTGGAGCTTCGCAATGAGGGCCTTCTCATCAGACTGTGACTAAGGGAAAGAGATGACACTGTGAAGAAACAAGCTTAAATCCATTTCGCTATTAATGTACGCAAACTGTTTGCTACACAACCAGGGTTGTTTGTGTTTTCATTCATACATTTCAACATACTTTATCATTCCAATATTGAGAGCCAGAGCAATTATACAAATGTTTTAACTATGGTTTTACTTTTATTCCATATTTTTGACATGATAAAAAAGGAAACACTTGAAGATTTTCATTCATCTGTGTAAAATACACAGCAAAGTTCAATTAATTATCACATATGGTGAGTTCTTACACTGCATCAAGTAGCTAAGATGCTGAGTTGAAATCCCATTTATTGTATTTGTAAATCAGAGGTTTACTGTTTATCAGGCAGTCAGCCTTATAAAAGCTTCTGAATTGAAAAGGAACAGTAAAATGTAATGTACTGAACAGGAAAAGTTCATGATTAACCCTTCCTAAGTTCAAAAAAAAGTTTAAGAAAATTTTAAAACAACACCCAATTACCTGGTAGTCCAGTATTTGTCTCCTCAAAGCTTCTACTTCCTTCTCTTTGGACTGTTGTCTGGCCTGTATAGCAGACGCCTGCATCATGGCCACATCAGACACCTCTTGAAGCCTGTACAAAATAAATAAACACATTACATTCGTTAACTTTATATTTTAATAATATAATAAGCCTAAATGCCTTTATTACCAACATTATAATTAACAGTGCAACTAATTAATTAAATAAAAGCAAAGGAATGCTCATGCTTAACAGAGTATTTTTTAGGAATGACACAAATGCTGAGGTTCCCTTGAGCAAGGCACCAAACCCCCAAACTGCTTCAGGGGCACAGTATCATGGGTTGACCCTGCGCTACACCCCTGAATTGCATGTATGTGTGCTGTGTGTATTAAAGAAATATACATTTCAACTGCCAATTACCTTGTGTGGACAGACAAATAATATAAGTAATTTTGACTAAAGCAAGTGAGTCACTCTCAGGCCTGCACATCGTCAAACGTACTTAGAAACCTCGATGCGCAGCTCAGCCTCGGCCTTCTCCAACTCTGCAATCCTGGCTCTGTCAGCATCGCTCACAGCTTTGCTGATGCTGTCTGCCAGCTCGTCTCTCAGCTCCCGCTCCACCCTCTGGGCCTCTACATTCATCTTGGTCAACTGAAAAGAAAAAAAAAAAAAACAGGAGGTACCATTGCTTGATATGATTTTATTTTTTTAAATAAGTCTATTTAAAAAAAGGAAAATGTCCTAAACTAGTGAGAATCTGGCACAGAGTGAGTTGTGTTGCGGTTTTTAGGGGTCATAAACCAAAATGTTGAGAAATATATATATCTTTTCTAAACAGGCTGTATGTCTGCCAGGTGAACCAATGGCCTTTTACACCTAGCACAATTTATTTAAAATGTATTACGTAGACAACCTCAGCAACAGCAAGTCTCAAGTGTGTGACAGAAAACAACCCGTCTGCTGTTTTCCTTGGCCTCATACCTCTGCAAACTTGGACTCCAGTTCTAAGTTACGTTCTTCCACCTGCTTGAGGGTGTTCCTCAGGTGTTCATACATTTTGTGCGCATGCTCAGCTCTCTGCCTCTCGTTCAGCTCCTTCATCTCTAGAGTGGTGATGCGCCTGGCGGCAGATACCATTTCTTTGTTGGCCAAAGCTTTGTCCGCCTTATCCATGCTATTTGCACCTCCTGCTATTAAGGGAAAAAACACAAATTGAGATGAGAATATGATATATATGGGTGGAATCCACAAACTCTCAAGTTAAATTAAGGTTAATCATGTTGCAGCAAGTTATATATATATATATATATATATATATATATTTTTTTTTTATTTAATTTAAATAAAATAATTAAGTTTTAGTATGAAGCAGTGATTGTTCCTTATTTGGTGTAATTTCGCCAGTAGACCTGGTTTAGACCAGGTTATAACTATACCTATTTTTAGCAGATCCTTTTTGTAAAAGAAGCAATCAAAATGAAGATAACACACCTAAGGTGTCTGTGATAATCATCCAATGTATTACAACACTGCATGTATCCAGGACAAAACAGTAAAGTAAAGTTCTATCAGGAAGAAAGCCAACAATACAATGGACATGTTATGTTGATAAAAATGATGGCAAGAACTTCAGCTTTAAAAGAATGAACTTTTCTTTACATGGCCCAGTCAATCTGTTCACGCTTTGTTGATATACGATTTGATCATAACAGATCCCTTCTTTCTGTGAGTCACAGAATTTTATTTTTATTTTTTTAAATCATAACAAAGTCTACTGCCTGTCACCTGTTAATGGTGTTTTAGACTATTCTTTTTCTGAATGAGGAAATAACTGAACTGAATATAATCAAACTTATCCTTAGTTTACCAATTGCATCGATGTTGTCCCATGCTTGCTCTAAAGTATTCAGTTTCTCCTTTGTGATCTCCAGTTCTTTAGTCATGGCTGAGATTTGCTCCCGCAAAGACTCATTCTCGCTCTGAGAGACAGAAAAAGATATAACAAATATGGCATGGTCAGTCAACGGTTAGCAGTGAAAAATAATAAAGGTGTGGGTAAACATGTAAAGAAGATACTAGGGCAGTAGGGCCTTTGTTTTAATACCTCCAAATGTTCGAGGTTGGTGGTTCTCTGCATCAGGTGGCTGTCCCTCTGTAGCAGGTCTCTGTATTTGACTGTAAGCTCTGTGTACTGTTTGTTAGCCCTCTCCAGGTCTGATGAGGGCACACTATCATCCAATGCCTTCTGCAGTGCTGCTATCTTATATGCAGCCATTTCCTAAGACAAAACAAAAGACAGTGCTGTTAAAGGGCCGTAGAATGGTGGGAATACTGGCTGACTCCAAATGCAACTTTTACTTGTGATTTTCAAAAGGGAATTACAGTGTTTGGTTAAATGGTTGTTATTCCATGTTTGCTACAAAAGCTATAGGGATTTTCAGGGGACTACTTTATGCATTTGCTTTTGGTTGGAGTCAAATTATTTCTGCTGAACATTTTGTAAAGCTGTTGGAGGCCTTTTACTTTTCTACTCTGTAGTAGAAGTTGTTTCTCTACCTTGTATCTCTGCAGGTAGCCAATCCTCTGGATGACAGAGGCCTGCATGTGGCTGCTCTCATCCTTCAGCTTGCCGTTCTCCTTGCGGAGGTGCTGTTCTTGCTCCAGCAGGGTGATATAGCGCCGCGTCAGTTTCTTCTCATTAACCTTCAGCACAGTCAATGTGCGCAATGCTTCGCTCAACTGTCTCCTGATTAACTCTGGGTCCTTCTGAAGGGTGTCAAGCAGCTCCTGATGGATGAAATGGATAGGTGCTGTAATAAAACTGATCTTTTATGACACTTTGGGGAAAACTCAGTAGAAGGTAGGTCAAGTACAGTGAAGCAAAGAGGATAAGGATCCATAACAATTTCACCTTGGTATTCTTATCCTCATATTCGGCGACTTATCCATTTTCATTTTCTGTACCCATTTTTTCATTTAAGAAAAACACTGACACGTTGTCCCAACATGTGTAGACGCCAAAGGTTGAAACCCATCGCCTTCTTGCTGTGAGGCAATCTGTTCCTCCCAAGACTCTCGCTCATATTTTAAACTACAACATGGAGTAATTGGTATGTTCCCCATGTGTGTTCCACATTTATTGAGCCAGAATAGCTGTGTAAAGTTTTTTTAAACTTTTTGTGTGTGTGTATGTGTGTGTGTGTGTGTGTGTGTGTGTGTGTGTGTGTGTGTGTGTGTGTGTGTGTGTGTGTGTGTGTGTGAGAGAGAATAAGAGGCACATTTTAAAGCGCTTCAGGTAAAAGCGCCACAAGATGCAGTCCATCTTGCAACATTTAAGTACCATTAACCATCCAAACATTAATTTTACACTTACGTGGAATTCTTGGATTTTAACAGCATCCACCTGCTGTTGATCCTCCAGCTTTTTCTTCATCTCTGTTAATGTCTTTTTCTCCTTTTGCCAGTCGGCCTTCTCACTGAGCAAAAAAAAACAAAACAATAAAAATTGTTTCAAATTTTGCACTGAAGGTTACCAACTTGCGAAAATATTTCTTGTTAACCAACCTTAGGTATTCTTTATAGAGGAGTCCCTGTTGATGGCTAATAACCGAAAACTTGTCTTTGTATACCTCCAGAGTTGCTGTGAGTGTCTTGCTTTTTTCCTCCTTGTTTTTGAGCTCCTAATTAATACAAGTATTAGATGTGTTTAATTTATAATTGGGACATATTTATACATTTATAATTGTTGATTTACAGCTTTTCCATCCAGGTCTTAAAGGTCCCATGACATGGTGCTCTTTGGATGCTTTTATATAGGCCTTAGTAGGTGCAGAATTAAAGCCACTAGAGCCAGTCCCACAATGAGCTTTCCTTAGGATGTGCCATTTCTGTGTCAGTAGCTATTGATGAGGAGAGAGGGCGGGGGGCAAGGTGGAGGGTGGGGGTGTGGCCTTGACCAACTGCCACTTTGCTTGTTTGAAAGCCATGATGTCTCTCTCTCTCATGGGTGGACCAAATTCTCTGGGGGGGCAAAGCAGAGAAAGGGGAGGTAACCTTGCTCCTTATGACCTCATAAGGAGAAGATTCCAGATCGGTCCATCTTAGCTTTCATTTTCTCAAATGAGGGGAACTCATATTAATGTTAAAAAACCTCATAAAGTAAAATTGTTATGCCATGGAACCTTTAAGAAGGCAGTGGAACTGACCTGAAGAAGTCGAACAGCATACTCATTCAGAGAACTAATAACCTCAGTGCTGCTGGGCACCAGGCCCTCGGGGAGGGTCAGAGGTCGGAGGACAACTCCCCTGCTGCCTGACCTCCTTAACAGCTCCAATTCACCTTCCAGTTGGCTCATCTGACAAGCAAAACAAAAACCGTACCTGGCAGTCAAACCTTTGTATTGATAATACTAGGGCTGCACAATATATCTTTTTTTTTTGTTGTTGTTGTTTTTTTTTTTTTAAATCGTCATCGCAATATCAACTGGCACAATACACACATCGCGCGGCTGCGTCATATCGTGGAAGACACTCAAAGATTTGTTTTGTGTTAGTTGAAAGAAAATAGCAGAAGAAAACTTTTTATATTTAATTTAATGTTCAATTTGTTCAATATTTCCTTTCATTTGTTTTTTTATTCAACTGAATATTGTATCTGTTTATTCATGGCACATCGCATATTTTCCTTATTTGGTGCAGCCCTAGATAATACCAACTTCTAACTATTTGTCATTTGTCCATTAAAATAGTTCCCAAGTTTACTTGGGAACTATATCAGAGGCTTACTCTTTGTTTTAACAATAGGACAGCATCAATCCAAATTGCTAAGCATGAGTTTCTTTCTTACAAGAACAAAAGGCATTTTAGGAAAATTATGATCGGGTGATTCACTTCATAACCAGTGCCATTCAAATAAAGATAATGTGAAACATAGCCCACCAAAGACAGACAAACTAATAAAGAGAAGGGGAATAAAATGTATGACAATACATAATAAGAGCACAATGAACCAGAGACTCAAATAAAAAAGTAAGAGACCTGAGATAGGATACATAAAAGAACAGATGTTAGGGAATTAAACTGGAGAACTTATGGATGGGTTACGATAACTGCCTTAGGAAAATACTTTGATATGAAACCAGGGTTTCCCCTTTTAAGAACAGGGATCCAACCAACATTTGTTTCTATTAAACACTATTTATCAGAGACCGGTTTAATTGAAACCGAATGGAAGCTTAAATGTGAAGACATGAAGATTGTTTACCTCCTTTCTCTTGTTATATGAAACAGAAGCAACACGTGTTGAAAACAGAGAAGACTGATTGTTCGAAGAAATGTTCCAGTCATGCTAATTACTCCCAGAGACTGAGAGCATGCCAGGCATTGCCACTGTCTCTATAAATCTTCATTGTATAAATGTGTACATTTGTCTGTCTAACTACTTCCATATAAGACATTTATTCTGTTGATTTGGAAAAGAGAGTTGCGACACACAGCTGTACACATCTGGAGTGAACGTTGAATAACCAAAGTTCATAGCTGCTCGACGTTGAATGACTTGACAAATCATGTTTGGATGTGTAGCCAGAAAAACCTGACAAGGTGTACTATACTGCTTTGTTGTCTTGCCAAAGGAAAGGATATGGCCAAAATAAGGGATTTGATAGAGAAGTTCATGAGTCATGACGATAAAAACAACTATCATGTTGTCTATCATTCAACAGCATCATCTCTTTATCTTGACATGAAACAATATGGATGTACCTTTTCTTTGGCTCTGGCATGCTGACTGAAACTGCTCGTTGCTTCCTCCCGGGCCAATTTCAATTCCTGCCTTAGTTCTTCATTTCTCCCCACCAGCTGATGTATTTGGGACTTTAGGTGCAGGGCTGACTCAGGCTGCACGCTCATGTTGCCGATATCTACAGCCTGTGATAAATGAGCATAGTTAGAATGCCATTAAAACAAACACAATAAAACATTGGATGATGAATAATAGACCCAATCTGTGAAATCAAAAAAGATCATTTTAAGTGTTGCCTGTCAGTCAGTGAACAGGTTTCATTTAACATTTCACATCTGCTAAAACTTCTTACATAAAAATACATGTACTACCCCCCCCCGCCCCCCCTCCCAAAAAAAATAATAAATTACACTGCTGACAGTAAAGATCACATTAACACTACTACTTATTATGGATTTTCCGTTTGCATGTGGCTTGCACCTGGCCCTTCCTGTTACTTCTTCTTGTGATGGACATGTCTGATGCTGAGCCCAGCAGTGTGACATCAAAGCCAAGCAAGCATCCTCTTCAGCTGTTTCATATTTGACTTGACTCGAATTATCCAAAAGTTTGACTCCTCTCAACTGTTTTTTTGGTCATGTCGCATTTGTTGTTTATTAAGTTGCTATGTGACCAGCCCTCGGCTTTTTTCTTTTGACAGAAACCATTGAAATGCAGAGAAGGGAAGTATGCCCATTGTTTTCAGCATAGCAAATCCAATTGTAAAAGCACTGTACACAGTGAATATTGAGACCGTGAGAAACTGTACATAAACAACCATGAGATCACAGATTGCAGAAGCATGATATAAAAAACATAAATAACATTTAACATGAACGTAATGCACTTATCTCCTAGAGTATTAAATGCAGTTAGGTTAAATGTTATGTTCCCTTAGTGGCATTTTATTAAACTACAGACCTAATATTACAGGATGTGTAAGCCTTATGTGTAGCCGAGGACATTTCACAAGGGACAATGGTTTTATCAGTGCCAAGAGAAGAGAAAACAGAAAAAGATGACACAAAAACTGACACAGACAAAGTACCAGGTATAGCTTTTGAGAGGTTTGCCAAAACTCTAAAGATATTTGACTATAAATACAGGTCTGAACAGCCAAAACCTGAAGATGGATGGAGAGTTTGTTTTTCCGTGAAGCAGTGTGAGAATAAAATGTAATCTATTAGTCCATGTTATTTTGTAACCTGTTCTATGTTATTTTGTAACCTGTTCTATGTGCCGCTGTTGTCTCGCCAGGACAATGTTGTACAAGAGATCCTTAATGTCAGCAAGGCACTTTTCCTTGTTAAATGAAATCATATGGACCAAACCTTGAACAACTAAAAGGAAGCAATAAATACAGTAGAAACAAAATCTTGAAGAATAAGCTGATCAAAACCTGTTACAAGTCATGAAAAAACAAAAACAAAAAAAAAACACTGTTGCTATAAACGACACTTTAGTCTATCTTTAAACATGAATCAGTGATTAATGTCAGATTTGGTGCATGGGAGACACTTACATTAGCCAACCTTTCAAGACGGGGAATGTTGATGGCAGGGTCAGATAGAGTGGCCTCTTGGTTAATCCTCATGGCTTGGAGGACATCTTTCAACGCACCCTCCAGGTCTCTTTTCACTTTTGACAGTTCATCCACTATGAGTACAGGAGGGATCGATATCAGTGAAGCTGTGACCACTGATGTACTGTATGCCATTCCCTTAAGTCTCATGTTGTGAAAACCACAATAATAATCCCTGCAGTACATCTTACTATAAGTGCTGTCAGAATGGAACTGACTCAACTGTAAAAATGTCCATGTGAACTTTAAATGCAAATCAGATGGATACTTACATTTGATGTGAAACTGGGTCTTATGAAGTTCCAGCTCCCTCTCCTTATTGCTCAGTTCTTTTTCTAGGTACTCATTCTGCAAAGTTTGTAATCAAAAAGTTAACAATGAAAACCTTTTCAGCTACAGACGCAACATGTATTGCACCCAAACCAGAAACAGCTCTCGGGTACTTGAATAATAACTAATCATTCATTGATTTAGTTTGTTGCTTTACATATATTTTCATTTCGACTAGATTTATTGTTTATGCTGTTTTTAAGTAACCCCTGAAAGTATTCAACACAGAATACTCTGCTTTCTTGACTTACATGACATCATCCGATTCAATTCAAAAATGTATAATACACCTGTACTTTCAGCACTGGTTAAATCAAAAGGTGATGAGTTAATAAAATATTCATCTATACAGTCCACTTGTTTCTCTTCTATCTTCATTTTCCCCAATTCTTTCATCATTATGCAATTTAATAGGGTTTGATTTCTTCAGTTTGGTGCATACCCACGTCTGTCTAGAAAAGGGAAATTCTCAATCTAAACCATTAAATCTGTGGTTTAATCAGGAAATCGCTCTTCTTTGAAACACTGGGCCTTGAATGAAGTTGACATGCAAGAAATGACGTTATTAGCCACAAGCTTACTTTGCGTCGCATCTCTTCATCTGCGTAAGTGCTGCTTTGTTTAAGTTGCAGCTGTCCAGTTCTGCCGGGCCTGACATCCTCCTCCTCCAGCAGCAAGCTTGACCGTGGGATCCCTTTAGACACAGCTGATTGTTACTTCAGAAACAGCTAAATGTGACTATTGAACATTTTTCTGTCCATATAACACTTTTAAAAAGGGTAGCAAAATGCTAAAAGGACTACTATAGACAGTTTTGCACATAGTAAAGGGCTGAGCAGTGAAGCTGTGTGGACCCCAGTTATTGTTATTGTTATTGCCAGTATTATTATTCTTCTTCCTAAGAAATCCATGTTCCTGTGCATGGAAACTCACCTCCATTTGAACACAAGTCCAGTCCTGTGCCAAACTTAATCAGTGCAATTTGTGTGCTAATTTTCCAGATGTGGTGCTACAGCAGCCATCTAAAACTGTAAACTTCAATTTAATAATTTAATTGCTGTGGAGCAGCTATAATTTTGCCCAGGCTGTTTTAGATATCTGCCCTCTAGCCCTTGTTGAAATAAATGTCTGCCTCCTCCCCCATACTATGAGAGGAAAACCTCACTCACTGTCAACAGCTTTTATAGGAACACATTTTTTAAATCAATCATAATTGTATTACATTACCAAGCCAATCAGTGCAGATATTTAAATGATTGTACACAACACAAACTAACTTCATCCCTTCAATGTTTAGACAAAGACAAACAACTTTTATCACGAGAGATATAATATCAGACAGACAGATGTAAACACCCTAAAGTAACCCTTTAAAAACATGGCAAAAATGTTAATACAATAATTGGTGTTGTTTAATGCCATGGTTTTTGCATCACCTTTTTCCTTCACAATGCATCTGATTTGTTTCTTTAGCTCCAGTCTCTCTTCTTCAAGCTGTTCAATCTAGAAAGAAATGAAGCAGTGAGGTGGGAGGTGCTCAGTAAACATAGTGGTTATAAAAGCAGTGTATTGTTAGAACCTTTTTAATTCCACTTTACCTCTTTTGTGAGGACTTGGTTTTCTGCTTTGTACTGGCGTTGCCTTAGATCTTTGGCTCGCCTGAACTCCGTCAGATCCACTTCCTGCTTTGGTTCCAGACCTTGTGAGTAAAGAAAATACCAAAAGAAGTAAAATTACAATAAATTGCATTTCTCCAGGTCAGTCAGTTTCTAAATAGACTGAGAGATGGGAATACATTTTATACACTTCTTTTTTTTTTTTTAAGAACTGACCTAGTTTTTCTCGGAAATCCTCGTTTTCGTCCATGAGGTCATTGATTCTCAGCTCAAGCTGGTTGATCTCTTTGGTCATGGCCTCTGCCTCAAGATCTCTCACTCTAATCTGATTTTTACACTCTTTGATCTCTGCAATGGCTGCTTCCAGGCCATAAGTGCCCTGTAATACAGATACAGAGCAGTGAATAGTCATCTATCAAAAAGCATGTCCTTTTCCTGCTTTCTTTCTAAACTCGTATGCTTTTTGGGAAATGAGGATGTGATTAGACATGGTGGAAGACAAACACTTAGCTTGTAGATCCAACAAGCATGTTGATCACACCATAGTCACATTTAGTCTATTAAAAGTGATGATGATCAAGAAAAAAAAAAACATGTAAGCTTTGCTTCTTGGAATCTAAGCCTCAATTCATTCGATTTGGATTTAAAAATTATTTGAACTAAGCCAAAAGTTAAAAAAAACAAAACAAAGAGGAAAGACAGACTGTTTGTAGACTTACAGACTCATACTGGCTCAAGCGGTTTGAAGCCTCAATGAGTGCTTTGTCTTTTTCTTCAGCATGAGCTTCCACAAGCTTCACCGCCCGCACCGCTTCCACTGCTCTTGTCTCTGCAGCTTCCAGCTTGGACTTCAGTTCTTCCATCTTTCTCTGCTGTATGGCCGATGGTAGGCCTTGGACAAGAAAATCTAACTCATTTCTTAAACTGCAGACAAAAGTGACCATCTGGTGATTGCAGAATATCAGAATGTATTTGCTAGTCCCTCTAGTTCACCTCATAACAAGCATAGGTAACTTTACAGACTTACATACTGGTACTTAACTCAAGTTCACCTGTATGCAACAGCCACAGAATATGTTAAAAGACAGCCCAATAACATAATGGCTATAGTTCATACTTAATTTAGCAGAAGGCTGAGATTGAACTGACATACGAGATAAGTAATAACTAAATTGGCATGTTGGGGTGCTACTACTACTACTAACTTAGATATAATGGTAAACTTGTACCTTTAACAAAACTCTGGCTCACCTCTAAATAGCCACTTAAAGAAAAAGGGACCACAATGAGTTTTTTTTTCTCATCGTTCCTTTAAAATACAAATTTCTAAGGGCAGACACACACTACCTTACTCAACCTGTCCAATGGCGCCTGTATTTTCTGTAGCTTCGGAATCAGTGATTATTTCCATAGTTAAATATTTGTTCAATTCATTCATTGTTGAGTCTTAAAATGTAAAACAATAAAATAAGGAAAAGTGGAAAATGTCCATCACGCTTTCCAACAGCCCGAGGTGACATTTTAAAATTGCTTGTTTAGTCTGACTAACTGTCCAATCCCCAAATACATCCACCTTACAGTGATATCAAACAGAGAAAATGAGGAAAATATTAAATATGAGAAGTGGAAAGCCCCAGAATGTTTGGCATTTGTTTCCCATGGCTAATTCAACAGTTTGTCTATATTTTTTCTCTTTTTGGAGTGTGACATTTTGAAAGGCCCTTACGAATCGTATGAGTTGTGTTAATTTTTGTTAGTTAACATGATTTTTATCAGCTGTGAGAGCAAATTAACTTTCACCTCAATTCAACAGCATTTAGCTGCTGTCTGGGGCTTAAGTTGACCTTAAGTTCATCACAATTGTCTTAAGCAGTGATCCACCCACCTCTGTCTTTCTTTGGGGACGTCTTTAGCTCCTCGATGAGCAGGGTGTGCTTCTCCATTTCCCCTGTGTACTGCTCCACCTGCTCACTCAGTATCTTGATTTGATTATCTCTCTCTTGGACAGCCTTTAGAACATTCACAAACAATTTAAATGTATTAGAATGTATGTGTAAGCGCAGCTTTAGCACACTAAATTATCGGCACTTTCGTCATTAAGTTGATTTATGAAGTTAAAAAAGGGGAGGCGGAGGTTGAGATGCACAGGGTAGTTGAAACTTACACTGCAGAGCTCATATATGACCTGGCCCAGAGCAGCGATAGAGATGGAAGGGAGGACAGGTTGATAAAGCATGTCAAGGCCAAGAGAGAAAGCAGAAAGCAGGAAAAATGACAGATAGATGGAAGAACATAAAAAGACCATCTACACCAAATCTTCTGTTAGAAAGGACATAAATAAAAGGCATGCGCACAACAATGACCTTCCACATTGTAATTATTATTTTCATCTTGCATATCACCGCTTTTGGGCAGAAACCTTGTATCTTCATATTTCATCGGTTAAATTTTATTCCACAAATCAATGCTTTGGTCACTCTTTAGGTCTATATGTGGGTTCAACAAATATTTAAACAGTAACGAGGTGGTTTCGTTTGACTTTGTTGAGAATAATAGATCAATAAAATGTTTTCAAATGGAACATACAAGGTTTTTGCCCGACAGCAAAGATATTTAAGTATGCAGGGCCTGTAAGAATTCTCTGCTTATATTTAGCTTATTTGACATATTTGCCAAGACACCACACAGATACTGCTTAAATCCTTATGTCCTGCAGCTGTAACTGTAATATATTCAAACATAACCACTTACTGTAGTTAAATAATGAATAAATAATGCTTTTATTTCTGTTAGTACACTCCATTTCGATAACACATGGCTGGAATAAATATCAATTTCCTGTTAAAAGTTATAGTACATCTCTTTCCATTACACTTTTTTTTTTGTGGTGTAAGGTGCTCCAAAATCGGACTACATGAAAGAGGATGAATTCCTCCCCTGACGGACCTGCTGCAAGGCAATGATGTTGCTTTTGTCCAAGTCCAACTGGGCTGAACGCAGCTTGTCCCTCAGATCACGGATCATCTGCTGGTACACCAAAATTTCATCGTCCTTCCCAGATAGCACTCTCTATGTGTGAGGAAAAGATCATGTCAGCACAATGGGAGGCTCATGATGGTCCTGTAGAATAGTTCAACAAACAGCCAAACTCAGTGTGGATGGTTAAGAAGCATAATGATGTGCACATTTACATGATTTTTAGTCAAGGCAGGTAGGAACTAATGAGCACCAGGACCTAAATCAAGAAAGCAAGTCCTTTGTACGCAATTTCTTTCTGTGCTCCAATCACCTTTTAAGAACTGTGAAGTTTAGGCAAATTAGTCCATTAAACATATTCAAAAACCGGCAGCTTTGTTTGAAACAACAACACCGTCCTCGTCTTAGTAGTTTACTGTGCGACTTTGATGTTTGAATGGATATTGCAAAGGAGCTGTGGAGAGGTGGAAAAGTAGACATTTTCCCTTCTCTTTCTCTTGTTCGCATACTCCCTGCATTTGACCTTTTGAAGAGTAGTTGGTAAATCAAGTACATAGTTCGGTTTTTAATGTCAATAAAATTGAAATAAATTTCTACTTGGTACTATTGGCAACCAGTTAATCAGTGAACAGCAAACTTCACTCAAGATAGTTTCTGGGCCTTCAGAAAGTACTCCCCACGAACAGGGACTTATTGTGCGGCAGGAACAAAATTAAGTCTCCAGTTCATAGCGGTCGAAAGGTTTAACATTCTTCTCTCCTCATTTATTACACATATCTTTTAATTGCATCAGGCTTAAAAAAAAGAAAAAATGATTAACACTCACCTTCCACTCCTCCACTTTGGCATTGACTGCTGCCATAATCGGGTCATCATCCTCCGTCATGCTACGAATCTTATCTGTCAACTCACTGATCTGCACATTAAAACACACAACCCATAAAAGCTTCAACAGTGCAGTCTTTTGTGATAATAATAATAATCCAGGTCATGTGTGGGATACCCTTGTAGTGAAATGGTAAATGATGTCAGGTAACTCATCTCAGCACGAAAACATATTTTACAAACCACACACAGATTAAGGGTGGGAACAGAATGCAGGAAAAACTGAGGAGGTTATTTACTTGCAGCTTTGCATGGTCCCTTTCTTTCCTGAGCTGGTCCATACTGGAGTCAGTCTGCTGTACAACAATCTTCATCTTGTTGTACTCATCTGTCATCTTCTCCATCTCCCTCACAGACTCCTCCAGACTTTTCTGCATCTGGTCGTTCTGTGTCTTCAGGTGTACGTTTTCATCCTCTGCTCGCTAATGAACACCAGATAATACAATGAACTTGATTTATGAATGCATATTTTCAAGTGCTACAAATCAGGGGTGTGCTTTTCTTTCGCCAAGGGCTTTGATGGTTCTATATTTCACAAAGACTAAAGCATGGTACTATCACCAGGCTTTCTGAATAAAGGGCTTTTACCATATTGACCATATACTAGACAAATAGACTTCCAAGTACCTGAAGGTCTTCCAAGCACTGGTAGAGCTGTCGGTTGGCCAAGTTGAGCTTCCTCTGGGCCTCTGCGTTCTCGTCTCTGGATGGAAATGGCTCTTTCTGGTCCAGCTCTCCGCGATAGAATTCCACATCCTGCTCGAGCTGCTCATTCTGTCAGGGTGAGGAAAATACAGACTTCGTCTCAGAAAAAGAACTGGATCCAATGCCATGTGGTCCTACACTATTTTAAAAACACTGCATTTGTTATTAAACAACTAGTTTGTCAAAATGAATAGGCAATGCAAATATTTTGATAATTTAATACTTCTTTCAATAATTTTTCATGCAAAGCTTATCTGGTTCCATCTTCTGAAATGTTTGTCTTACTGTAAATTACATTATGAAATTATAGTTAATTGAATATTTTTGGTGGCATGGAGGGAGGGGGGGCCCAATCATCTGCATGTAGACCTACTGCCCGCACTGCAGTCACACAGTTTTACTTTAAACAGCAGCTTGGGCCGGGCTTGGGCATGCTTCGATGGCGTGGGTGGCACCGGAGCGAAAATAGAGCTGTATGGAGCGAGAGATAAGACAACGCTCCAACTTATTAAAAAAACAAAATTTTAACTCTACGCTCCATCCAAAATCCTCCTGTTCGGCTCACACGCTCTGGTCCCTACTGGACACCTTACACTCTCTTATCCTTCTGTAAAAAGCTGTGGCAAAATAACATAAGAACAATTCTGCAGCAGTAAAACGGGTGCAATAAGTGACCATTTGTAGAGATTTTTTTTAAACGTGTACTCCATATACTTGCTCACTTGTACCTTTAAACAACTACAAACACTATCAAACTGATAACTATTTTGAAAAACTAAAACCTAATTTTACTTCACTACCTATATTTCTTACCTTCTTCTTAAGCTTTTTTGTCTTTGCCATTGGGTAAGAAAGAGATGAAAAGAGATGATGGATTTGAGAAAGCGTTCATGTGGGCAAATGATGACAGAGCACATGAGACCACACAAGTTTTAAATTAAGTAAGAATAGATGGTGGACTGACTGAGGATAAAGTGATTAGTGAACAAATCTTCATGATCCGTATCATGTAGTGCCAGATGTCACATACCTCTCTTTTCAGCTTCTTGACCTCATTCTCAGCCTCCTCTGCTCGCACAACCAACTAGGAGAACAAAACAGAGAGTTAAAAATGCAGAAACACAGTGCATATTTAACTACACTAGATGCACAACAAACTTCCCGTTACATTTGCACGTGGCAATATTCTTGCTCTAGTATAATAACCTGTGTTAATCAATGGAATGGGACTAAAAACACTGATGAATAAGATTAGCGCAACTAAAGATTATTACTCAAAGAATTTAAATAGTCACTTGTAATGAACCACTAACATATAAAGATATGCAGTAAACCCACTGGCACCATCTCTTTCCATGAATAACATCAAGGGACAAAAATAGTTATCTTCAACAGCATGTACTTAATGTACTTAATAAGCAATGCCTAACTAATGTCTAACATTAGTCAGACATTGTATCAAGCTTTTTTAGTTAAACCAATGTCTAACTAATGAGCTAATATGTGCACGTCAGCCAAGGACTGAATACTGAATCCATAGTCCTATGCCATGTCAGGGAATTATGGGCAACATGCTCATACCTCTTCGTTGGTTCTCTTTTCCTTGCCCATTTCTTTCTTTAAATGGGTCAACTCCTTCTCCCTCTGCTCCAGCTGGGTCTCGAGCTGCCGAATCTCATCTCTCAGAAAGCGGGTGTCTGGCCCTGTGCCGGAGTGCTGAGCCGTATGGACCAGAAACAAGACAAACAAACAACCAAACAAACAACCCCCATCGAGAAACCTCTTAGTCTTGCATCACCTCCATCTGTTCACAACACTAATATGCATACACTTTCACTTACAAGTCCTAAAACGAGGATTACCTTGTTCTTTGCATAACAAACGTTGGAAGTGCAAATTCTGATTACATACAAACCTTAAAACAATGAAAAAAAAACAATCAAGTTAAAACTATAAGTAATGGCTACCAGCAAGCAAGGAATTAGCTGTAATCTTCTTAGGTACTGTCATTCAGTGGTCACCACAACCAATCCCTTTGTAGCTAGGGCTGCACTCTATGATTGGCTAAAAAATTTGTCCAGAAGTAAACAAAAAAAAAAAAAATACACAAAGAGGGATTTCCATGAATGTGTTTTTTTTTCACATGTAATAATATTTACATTGCACCACTTCTGCCTCCTGATAATTGATCATTCACAACACATTGACTCATCCTCTTCATCAAAAAAATCTGTACTGACATCCAACCCAGTGATTAAAAAGAATCCCTGAGTAGCTCAATAAGTAACATACAATATGTGACATACATTATGAAAGTATGCAGACATGCAGTGTGACAAATACACAGACAGATGCTGAAAAGTATTACCGTGTGCTCTTGTTCCAGCCTCAACACCCTGGCTTGGAGTTCCTTTTCTACGGTGCAGAAGACATGATCAACAATGTAAACGGTGCTCTTTGTTAGCAAAACTTAAAGTTATGAAACATTTTGACTACCAAACCTTGCACTAACCGGTTTTAGCATGCTTCACACCAGTGTCCTCGAGAAAGTTGTAAGCAATGGTAACTTCCCGATCCTTAATCTAACAGGTAGAAGGAGAGAAGACAGTTACGTCTAAAATATATTATTGTAATTGCAATATTGAAGCAGAATATGCCCACAAAATTGCATCAATGCCAATAATGTCAACTTAAGTTAGTAACTATAAACTAAATTTACTATAATTTTTGCTTATTGACAACACATTATACATGCTAGTGGGCTTGTTGATAGAAATGGGTTGGAGAGATCAGAATCATTGCAACAATAATACTGAGCACCTTCAATAGGGTCTGAAACACTCTGAAGACTTGACTAATGTTCTCCGGAGATTTATCCTTCACCTCCCATTCCTCTGTCTGCATGGAAAGCATGGTTTAAAGTGAGAAACAGTAAATGCATAGTCATTTGAACTCATAACAATATTCTGATGGAGCACCAGAACCTGAAACAAAACAGTGATAGAGATGGAACCAAAAACTAAATTAAAAAAAAAGATATTGCTACACTCCTTGGAGCGAACGAGGACTTTATGCAGTTATGTGAGACTACTATGTGAAATATCCAGGTCAACAGTGACCACAGAAGGAGAGGGCAGTCATAGCAAAACAATATGATAAGTACATGTTGTTGACAAAGCCAATGAGCAAGAGCTGTAATACCCTGAACAATAATATCAGGTGAGCAGGAGCACAGTAGTCTTGCATTGCCAAGTAACAATAGCTACACATGCACAGAACCACTGTATTCAGCTTGTAATTTTAAACCAGAGAAGCGTTGGTGGATGGGCAACTGAGCAGAAATGTGAGATGTAAATATTACTGGTGTGAAGTGTTGACAATTACCGAAACGAACATGTCGAAGACCTCGTCCACTTGGTCTTTTTCACATTCAAGGAGGCTCGCTGGGTCAATTCTCGTCACTTTATCCCACTTAAGAGCAGCAGGCATCTTGGCCATAGCGTGTTTGTAAAGATTTAACCAAGAATTGAGCAGACACCTATGTTAAATGATAACTAGGCTAGCTAGCTAGCTATACAATTTTACTGGTCGCACAAACGCTAGCTTACATTGAAATATGTGTAGTTAGCAAACGTTACATTTGTGGTTACGTTTAGGTAACGTTACGTTAACGTTACTCCACAAACGAAGTTAACGTTACAAGAAATTCGGAGATCAAGCAAACTCCACCTGTGGTCATGAATTAACGTTGAAGATAGCTAGACGGTGTGATTTTTAAGTTAAAAGTTTAAACCAAATGTCTGTTATTTTACATCACTCAGTAAGATGAGTTAAATATGCTACACGGAGAATATGGGCTAACGTTTACGTTACAGGAGAGTTAAAATGACAGTAAACAGCCATCCTGAGGTTCCCATGATGTGACGATTCGGCTGCTAGGTTACCACTGACAACACTAACTGGCTAGCTAGCTAGCTAATTAAGCTAACGTAAACGTTAGTCCACAAGATAATAAAACTAGTAAAAAGTGAAGAGAGAACCCTTGTACAGAACTTAACCAAAATATAGAGACATGACGAATATAGCATTACCACAAAGTACTTAAAAGTCGCATTTTAACAACTTGGTATTGGCCACCGAGTCTAGCTAGCTCGCTCAGTAAAAGAAGGTTTAACTTGCGCGGTCACCTCTGCACCGGAAGTGATATTAATAATGAAGCGGAATGCCGCTTGGCGATAAATTGTTTAACGTTACTCCCTATGTGTGACACTGTTAACCATTCCAAGTTATTAGTAACACCTCTACAGTCACCGTCTGTCCTGTTACAGACACGGTAGGTAGGACGTTTAAAAATGCATCTGCATCCACCTTATTCGTCTTGAAGACTGGTGTCCATCTAGTTAGCATTAGCTAACGTTAGCTAAATGTGCCTCATCTTTAGCTAGCTAGCTAACGTTAACGTTATGTTGCAGCAGCCAGTATTAAATTGTCAGTGCATGCTAACGTTATGTGGTTCTTTCTTTTTGTACTTTTATATTAGCGATCGAACAATAGCAATGTTTATTGTTTTAACCAACGCCTGCCGTTGGATAGCTAGCTAGCTAACGTTAGCTATTTAAAGAGGGTAATATTAGCTAGCAATTGTTTTAGATTGCTGTTAAGGTCCACCCTCCTTACAAGTTACCATAACGGTAACTTGTATGTTACCCATACAAGTTACCATAACGGTAACTTGTATGGGCAACTGAGCCATAACGGTAACTTGTAACTTGTAAAACAATTAAGTCAAAATCAGAATCAGCTTTAATGGCCAAGTAACATTAAGTGGGAACATATACACGGACTTTGATTCCGGCTTTTTGTTGCAATCATGATAGTAACGTTAGCTACATACAGAGACATAGACATACGCCTAAAAACAAGGACAACAAAACTTAACAAGGTAAACATGAACATTTGACTGCTATGTAACGTTACAGATATAAGTTTGTATATAAAAACGTATACATGTGTATATAGACATATACACATTCGTACACAAATGTAAACAAGCAGCTCTATGAGTTCTATTGTGACAAGGATACAACTTAAGAACAACTGTGAAACATGATTGTTACTTACTGTAACGTACTTATTACTGTATGAGGTTGTTTAATAAACTTGCCCTACCAAGTCCTTTGGAGAGCTGCATTGTTTGTATGATTGAATGGTTGCTTTGGAAATGTTAATTCCAACCAGGAAATCAATCTACATTACAAGGTACCTGCTTCATAGGTGTGCTGTCAGCTAATTGGAATATATGTCAAACCTCTTTGTTTGTACAGTGATCAATGACGGCTTTGGTCAGCCATGGCTGCCATGTCATGGAAGGAGATTTTACTTTTGACTGGACTGGTGGTGGGATGTTACTGGAACAGTCTGTCGTGTGGCTTTGCATTTGATGATGTCTCGGCAATCCTTGATAACAAGGACCTACGGCCCTCAACCTCGCTCTACAACCTATTCCGTAATGACTTCTGGGGAACACCCATGACTGAGGTAAGTCATGTTCAATGACACACCTCTGTGGTTTATCAGTATGGGCTTACTTTTAGTTTACACTAATTTACATTAAGTTTAAGGGGCAATTTGTTATCCGTTGTATTTAGGTCAATGAAGTCCAATTAAATTTTTTAGTAATTTATTTGCAACCTCCTCAAATCAACTTGAGTTTAAAGTAAATTCAAATAATGAAGGCTTTACTAAACATTTGTCAGCCTTTAATGTCTCTCAATTGGTCAACTGAGGGTATATTTTGTCCCACTACAGGAGCGGAGCCATAAATCTTACCGACCCTTTACTGTACTCACCTTCCGACTGAACTACCTCTTCAGTGAGCTGAATGCAGCTTCCTACCATCTGCTCAATGTTGTTTTGCACGCTGTAGTATGTGTGCTTTTCCTGCGAGTGTGCCGATTGTTCCTGGACAAGACTTCCAGCTTGGTGGCAGCATTGCTGTTTGCTGTGCACCCCATCCACACTGAAGCTGTAAGTGTACATTTACTAGGTCAAGGCTATGTATATAATGTTGTTATGAAAGTAACTTTACATACAATTACAAACTGATATGACGACGTGCGTATTGCTGATAAACTCATCCAGTGGACATATGTTTGAAGATGTTACTTTGTTTATTTAAAGGCCCACTGAAATTGTATCAGTATTTACAATAGTGTTTTATCAGTGTTTTTGACAGATGGACGACCCTCGTTAACCGATTATTAACCGTTAACCGACAAGCAGGCAACAGAGCCCTGCTTGTCCGAGACGCTCAGACACATTTTCCACGTCTGCAGACTGGTTCCGGTCGCACAGCCACGATGTTCCATGTGGACACATGCAGCCACTTTCCTGGAACCGCTTATGTGTCCGTGCGACTGACACAGGTCTGCGGCTAACCATGAAGCGTGCATCCGAGCCTGTCTCCATCGCATCCACCTGCGAGGTTGTCAGCTGTCTGTCTGTCTGCCTGGCATACTCTGTGTGTAGTACGGCCAGTTTAACCCGCCAGTGCTCATCGAAAGTGGCATGGGTCACGTAGCTCTCTGCTGTAAGCACTGTAGCTCTCAGCTGTGGGCGTCGTCCAGCAGAGAACCACAAACTTAGCAGAAAAAAAGAGCTTAAAACCCAACTTGATAGTGCAAATTTTGCACTATAATGTCAGTGAATACGGGTAAAATACAGACTTTCCTGATCTTGTGCAAATGCGCCGCTTGAAAAACAGTTGTTTCTAAATCACATTAGGTCCCATGGTAATACTAGTCTCGTGCAAACAGTGCTTAAGACTGTATAACCAAACAGAGGAACAACGCTGACTGTGATGTTAAGTCCAACCATCCGCAGATACATCACACAAAATACAAGAGCCAATACATCGGGGGCCTGTTTCACAAAAAACGAATTTATAAATCCAGGATAACCGATAAAGCGAGGCTTGACCTAGTCTAATCTGTGCAGCCTGGCTCGGTGCATTTCACGAAGGCCGAGCCAGGCTGAGGAGGAGCGACTAGGTCGAGCCAGGCTGAAGTAATTCAGAAAGATGCGCGTACATGGCTTTCCTCAAAAGACTGCGAGGTCGATCACAGATTTACTGATGCCAAAATGGAGAATACGCATTGTACATACTTTAAAAAAGAAAAGAAACACGGCCGCTGTAATGAAACAGTGAGAGAAAGCGAGGCAGACGATCGCGGACTGACTGAATGCGTAAGTAGCCTAAACATATACATTAACTGACCACTGCTCTGAATTGAAACCGTCCTAATCATACCATTCAAGGATTAGGCCACTAATCATTTGCACAAATTAACAGTTGTACTCTTTGCCTTAAAAGTGAGGAGAAGATAATGTTCCTCAGGAAATTTACAATGAAGATCAATTTTCCACAACGCTAGAATATGATGCGTAAATATCTCTTTCACTCTGTTCCTCCCTCTCTCTCATGGGCTAAAATATAAATTTCCTGAGTCATATTAACTTCCACTGCTCGCTTTTAATGCAATGTGTACAATTGTGCAAATGACACTCTTTTAAAAAAATTGTTTTTATAGAGGACGAGTTTTTTATTTTTATTATATGCCTTGCTCCCTCGTATATAAGGACATAGAAAATAAAGACACTAAAGAAATTGGACTCTAAAATCTAGAAACTATAAAGATAATTAAGTGATAAATTCCATGCACACTGCAAACATGAATGGAGTATATTCATCTGTTATTCCCCCCAGCAAAATATAAACCAATGAGGTGTCCTCTCCCTGTTGTGATGAATGTACAGTAGCCTACATCACTATATAGTTATTGGTCCAGTGAACTAAGACTATAATTTGGGAGGATTGTACAATTAGGATATTTTCTTAAAATTGTACAATCTTCCCAAATTATAGTCCCAGTTTACTGGACAACACAAATTGTGTGCTAAGAATGCCAAATACAATGCACATGGAAGCGGAACAAACATGATCCTTATTGTTAAAGAATTAAAAAAAAAAATGAATCAACCAAAATAATTCAAGGTGCATTGGTCAACTATAGAAATGTACAGCATTGTATGTATTGACCTTAGTAACGGACTTCATTTAAAACACATTTGAAATTTTATCAGCCTTTTCTAATTATCTCAACAACTGCCATAATATGTTAATTAAACTTCCTACAACAATATGAACAGCAGTCTTCTTACAGCAATATAACAGTAATAATGTCACATGAATAATTATAAAAAATAATGGTCACAACTTTAAATAATAACAGTACTTAAATGAACAGTAATATGCACCTGTTGTATTTTAATCCAGGCTGATAATAACAACAGGGTAAAGCCACTGCTGGGTGATCAGAAAAGGCTCCAGGATTAAATAAATCCTGGCTGTTAGCCTGGTCAGGAGCAGGCTAGCTGCACAGAATAAATCTCCATGGTGATTTATGTGCCTCTGCTTTCGTGAAACCGAGTCAAGGCTTAATTCATCCAGGATAACTGGGAAATCCCGGCTTAATCCCTTATCTTGGTTTTGTGAAACAGGCCCCCGGTCAGAATTTAGCAGTGCTCCTATTTAGGGAAATAGCAAACATAGTTTTGAGGTCCAAAATGTACATGTCTTCCCTAAACAGGGAAGGAGGATTAGGAAATGACTCATCGGCTGCTTAACGCTTATAACATCACCACCTCAACATTGCTCCAACATGCCCACCAGCTCGGGTGGGGCATCTAAGTCAGACGCTGTTTCAGTTTTGCCAATTCCGAACAGGTGGCTGTATTTATGCCCTTATCTATCTGGTTGGGTTGTCCACAGGATGAATCATTAAAGGGTGATAGAATGCAAAACAGATTTTACCCTGTCATAGTTGAATAACGACAGTTCGGTGGGTAAATAGGACATACATAGAAGCTCAAAGTCGCACTGACACCCCTTTACTATGAAAATTTCATATTTTGAAACTGCCGCTGAAAACGGGCGAATCCCAACAAAGCTGGAAGTTGACGTCAACCTCCCAAAAACCGGAACCTTTGTCAGCCCATGGGTGTATTAAGAGAACGATCACGCCCCAACATTTACATAGGCTACACAACTGAATTGTGTAGCCTAATCAGAATCTAGGTCGCGCATATCTCTGCTATTCCATTACAAAATTCACTTCTGAAACTTTTTTATGCGAGAAATCAACTATGTAAGGCTCTAACGCTCATTATGTGCCCGCCCTACAAAAATGAAAATGGATGGCTAATTGCAAATTTTGTCCAACTGTGTGTCGGAATTCAGCTGCCGGTGTTGCCTGTGTTGCTGCCTCGCCGCCCGACCTGCCTTCCTTCACACACCCCGGCCTGCTCTGAGGTACTTGGAGCTCCGTCACGACTGGCAGCCCACAGCACTACATTCCCGCGCAAAGTCACCGGTTTTTGGATAATGGACTACTAAACGCTGGTGCTCTGACAGAGCTCCAGGGCTTGCAGCTCCCCTCTTCCTGCTAGCTAAATGCCGGTGTGTGTGTGAGTGAGAGCACGGTCAGTGAGCTTGTTACGCCAGCAATCTGTTACCACAGGTTCCAGTTAATCTTTTAATGTGTGTAATTATGTGTTGAGTTATTTAAACAAACGATTGGGGAAATAAACGCCGCTTGTCCGCGAGTCTCATTGATAGAGCCTGCGGCTGGATGTAGCTCTATCAATGAGAGCTAGCTAGCCTCCTCTTAGAATTCCTCTGGAATTCACAAATATTCATTATCTTGAAATTGGACACCGTTGTTAGCTTTATAAAACCTTTAGGGAGATGTTGTATAAGTGCGTGACGAAATTCAAACTGTAAATATACTCAAATTAAGGCGAAAAGGAAGCTAACTATCCGTGATTTGTAGCTAGGATTGAAGGGACAGTCACAGCTAACGAAACACCTAGTCTTCACAAATATTCATTAACTTGAAATCAGACACCGTTGTTAGCTTTATAAGACATATAGTTAGATTTTGTGTAAGTGGCGTGACGAAATTCAAACTGTAAATATAATCGAATTAAAGGCGAAAGGAAGCTAACTATCCGTGGTTTGTAGCTACACATAGCTAGGATTGAAGGGACAGTCGCAGCTAACGAAACACTTTGTCTTCACAAATATTCATTAACTTGAAATCGGACACCGTTGTTAGCTTTATAAGACATATATAGTTAGATTTTGTGTAAGTGGCGTGACGAAATTCAAACTGTAAATATAATCGAATTAAGGCGAAAAGGAAGCTAGCTATCTAACTATCCGTGGTTTGTAGCTACACATAGCTAAGATTGAAGGGACAGTCGCAGCTAACGAAACACCTAGTTTTCACAAATATTCATTAAATTGAAATCGGACACCGTTGTTAGGTTTATAAGACATATATTTAGATGTTATGTAAGTGGCGTGACGAAATTCAAACTATAAATATAATCGAATTAAGGCGAAAAGGAAGCTAACTATCCGTGGTTTGTAGCTACACATAGCTAGGATTGAAGGGACAGTCGCAGCTAACAAACAACTAGTTTTCACAAATATTCATTAAATTGAAATCGGACACCGTTGTTAGCTTTATAAGACCTTTAATTCGATTTTGTATAAGTGGCGTGACATGTGTGTAACATGTGGTAACAGATTGCTGGTGTAACAAGCTCGCTGACGGCACTTTCACACAACGGGCCATTTAGCTAGCAGGAAGAGGGGAGTTGAAGGCCCTGGAGCTCTGTCAGGGCAGCGGTGTTGGTAGTCCCTGCTGTGGGCTGCAGCCGTGACCGAGCTCCAGTACACCTCATAGCAGGCCGGGTCTGTGAAGGAAGGCAGGCCGGGCGAAGAGGCAGCACCGGGCGGCTGAACTCCGACACACAGTCTTACCAAATTTGCAATTAGCCATCAATTTTCGGTAAAACGGCCCAATTTTGAGCTTTATATAGTTGATTTCTCGCTTAAAAAGTATCAGAAGTGAATTTAATAACGAAATAGCCCGATAAACAATGTATAACTTTGCAGTGTCTGAAATATGAGAGTCTCCCATGTGTTTCTATGTAGTTTGCTCAAACCAATCAGCGCGTAGCTCATTCTGAATATTCATGAGCATACCATATTTGGAAGAAAAGCTCTTGTTCCAAATAGAGCCATATTCACAGGGTAGTTAAGGGCCTAATAAAATATCATTCGGGCAATTTTCAGCCCAACCAATGTTACATACCCCATTAGGAGACCTTAAGGAACAGTGTAAAATACCCTATATAATCATTCTATCACCCCTTTAATGAATTAAGATTTTCCACCCACAAAGAAGCCATGTCAAAATCACATTGTTTTTATGATATAAAAAAGTCAATCAATTCCAGTTACCGCAACTTGTCATCTAAACCCCTTCTGTTAATAGAGCAATTATTACTATGGACATTGTTTTGGGCTCCATTGAAATCTTTTCATATATATATATATATATATATATATATATATATATATATATAATTTATTATTATTTTTTTTTTCTGAAGCTCTGTCATTTTTCATACAATGATCTTAAATGACCTGTAACAGCAAACGAGACTAACAGTAAAAATGCCATTTTTATATAGTTTTTAGTAAGGCCTCTGCCAGGGTTAGATTTTTCCCATGCAGTCACGGCCCACTGAAATTGTATCAGTATTTACAATAGTGTTTTATCAGTGTTTTTGACAGATGGACGACCCTCGTTAACCGATTTATTAACCGTTAACCGACAAGCGGGCAACAGATCCCTGTTTGTCCGAGACGCTCAGACACATTTTCCACGTCTGCAGACTGGTTCCGGTCGCACAGCCACAATGTTCACAGAATCACACAGTCACAGAATGATTTGTGGCAGGTAGACGGCGCCATAGTAACACATTCTGATGGGTCACAGATTTCTTTGCAACATCAGAAAGCCTGTGTTAGCGTATCCAGCCTTTTGAGCCAGGTAAAAGGAAGCAGGAGATTTCTTTATATAAGCCTAATAGTATTTTAATGTTATTTTACAAGTTATTTGATGTAGTTATGGCAAATACTGGGGCAGGACCATCACAGAAAAGAAGGAAATTAAACCAAGAACTAAAAGCTAAAAGGGAAAGTGAAAGACAAAAGGCAATAATGCGTCACACTCGATCGGGCTATCAACAGATGGGAGACAATTACGGGATTGTAAATTATTCAAAACCCACCCCGAATTGGCCCCCTCAGGTATGTAATGTTCCTTGTGTAAAGCATCTGTGGGTTTCATATAATGCGCTATATCAATCTAAGTTATTACTACGTTGGTTGCTACAACAATCTCTTATTAATGTTTTGGCTGGTGACACAGTGACAGTGCTACCCGGTTTAGCTCACGAGACATCCAAAGTAGGCTAAGTTACCGTATGCAACACTTGAAATGCAACGATGCATCTGTAACTTGTTCTTTTATTGTAAATGACTGATTTTCTGTTGGAGAAATGTATTTATCGCAACTGTATGCCCTCCCCATAACGCTAACTCTGTAATATACAGTGGGAAATACAGCACCGTAAGGAAAGACCTTTACGACAGCAGGTGTGGTAAAAACTAGTGATGCACCAAAATGAAAATTCTTGTCCGAAACCGAAAAAAGAGGAGACCGAAAACCGAAACCGAAAGAAATTATGCCAATTATTAGTACCATTGCATTTATGACTATGACTGTGTACTAACTTTACTAAAATCAAGGCATTGCAATTGTATAAATTAATATTAAAGTTTAATTAAAAAAAAATCTAGCAGAAATATGGCTACAATCTGATAGTCACATACAGTATACAGTAGCCTAAGAACAGAATAGCTTACCTATTGGTTGTTATTATTATTATTATTATTATTATTATTATTTTTATTATTTGAGGCACTTTCTTGCAGGATTTCACTGAACATATCAGACAACGAGGGTGCATGCCCCTCATCTGGTGCAGAGAGACGAGTCTTTTTTTTCTGCGCTCTGATCTCCTGCGCGCTAGCGCTGCTCTGTGCGCGCCCCGCTTCCATCGCGGGTTCTCCGCATCCATCGCGCCTGGATCATTTCTCGTGCGCACTGCTTTATTTCCGCATCCAAGTAATGATCTTTATAATGCGGATCAAGTACAGTCGCGATGAAGTTCAGAGGATCCGAATAGATCTCACTGAAACGTGTGCTGACAGACTCTAAGAGCGTACTTTTCATTGTTTTCACTCCGTGGTCCGTCTCAACCTCTTTGCTTAGGAGACGCTTTGCAGGTGGAAAGGATCGGGTACTGACACACGTGCAGGTCGCGGTTTCTGTTTGCATCATCACAACATTTTCGGCCGTATTGTTTCGGTGATAAAAGTATTTCGGCCGAATATTTTCGGTGGCCGAATATTCGGTGCATCCCTAGTAAAAACACTACCGCTTTTGTCCAAAGCGGCCGCTAGAATCAACACAAACTGAAAGTTACATACAGCCATTTTAAGGTTCTTTTATAAATTGAAAAGTTAGTTGTTACAACTATTATCATGAATGTTATCGGGAACACAAAGTTTATTGGTCTTCAGAATCATGATCAGAAACCAAAAACCTTTTTCTTATTGCTTATCATTTGAACTTGATCTCATTCTCTGCTATAGAGCCTGTCTTAAAAAAAAAAAAATGTCTTCCCCAATTAGGACTTGTAATTCATCCTATTCAACATAGCTGAACTGATGATCAGACAGGCCCTGACCAGAGTAGAAAAACAAAGAAAACATTCTGCTTTTTGGGACGGAGTGCTACTGTTACACAGCGTGCACCACTGCGCCAATCTTCCTCATGGTGTTTTCTAATCTATGCAGTCTCTCAGACTTCTTGAATGGAAACAATTTGCCTCACAAATGAGCCCTTAGAGTTAGTCCAGCAAATGCCCTTCATGTTATCATCGTCTGGAATCTCTCTCTGAACGGATCATTTGTTTTTTAGTTATGCTCCAAGCACTGAAGGTCCCTTCATGATAAGCGCGTACAAAGAGTCCTGTGTGTCCCCATGTCTTTCTCAGTGTCTGTCTTTTTGAATGGAGACTTCAGTTTTTTGTATCTCCAAGTATCTTCAAATACCGATTATTTAGTGTACTCCACAACAGTATATTAAGGCTCCAAAATGGCATTCATGAGAAAGCACTCAATGAATAGCTGTGCCCCAACGCTGTACAGACAGACACACACAGAAAATGGGATTTGTAGTCTGAGTAAATCAGCCAAATTAACAAACCAAACTGTGGTCAGCCTTTCTACCATTCTGTTGAATTAGCTTTGACTGACGCTGGCTGTTTGTAAGCAGAAGTACTGCATGTTCCATAGATTTCCTTGTTACTTACTATCGGAGTATCAACTTATTTGGCAATAGCATAAAGTAGCTCTATATTTATTTAGATAATGCCATTCTTTTCTATGTTTATTAACAGCAACCAGTGTAATCAAACTAAAACAGTTAATGTAGCACAGGGGCATACATGTTTTCTTAGTAACCTTGTAGCAAAATGGCTCCTGCATAAGTAATTTGGCTTCCTTATCAAGTGAGCTAATGCAGTAGTGTGGCTGCCTGATGAAGTAAGTGTAGGTAGGTATTGTGATCCTGTTCTTGCAGTGTTTTTTGGTTGTTGTTTTTTTACAGGCCGAACCATTCAAAGGCCACAGTGATATATACTAGTAATTGTTGGTTTCAGCTAGATGGGCAGCTAGTGGATTATTTTCTCCACCACCAATTGACAATTAGTCGGTCAGTCAGAGAACAATGCATGAGCCTTGTTTAAATTTGGATGTTTACACCGATCTATAAAGTTGTAACCCTCTTGTAATGCTTAGTGTGCTCTTAAGGGATACACACAAATCACAACAGACTCTTCTTTTGTAAAGGGCTTTTTAGAACCTTTTTGTGGGACCTTATGTGTTGTTTTAAAATATGTCTATCTCTAAGAACTCATGCCTTTGGTTATGGTGGAAGTGAGAATGTTATTTCTTCCACACGAGGGCAGTCATCATTTACACAAATGACAGACGCTAATGTCAGAGAGGCTGCTTTACAAAGATCTTGTCATCCGCTAAAAAGGATTTGCCTGAATAGACCTGTTTTCACAGCTGGATGGAAGGGGTTACCGACCAGTTGTAGACACGTGTGTAATGTTCTCAAAGAGATTAGAACTAGATCTGTGTGTTTTTTTTTCTTCACTTGAGGTGTATATGATTCATCTCTGGTGGTTATTGAACCCTGTGGTGAAATGGTCATGTGGGAACACTTTTGACACTTAAGAGCCTGTTGCAAAATGAGGTTTAGGTTACTTTATCTCCCTTTACAAGCAAACGCATGATCGGTAAAAACCTGCAGTTATCAAAGATGACCATTGATCAGTTTTACTGACAGAGGGGCAAATTAATGTTTCAAACAAACTTACACAAGGGGACCCTGTACCTCCTTTTATAATTAATTAGTACATACTCACAGTTCAACAAAAGGGTTGGATACAATGCTGTTGGTCCGCCGAATAGTAAACTGCTCAAAAATGGCGTGTGCATGCGTGTTTGTGTGTGTTTGTGTGTGTTCATGTGTTCCCTGTCATCGTAACCAACACTGCAGATTTAAAATGAACAAATCGGTATAGACGGGACCCAGTACTGATGGATGTCACTTTCTATCATCAGGTCACAGGTGTGGTTGGCAGAGCTGAACTTCTCTCTTCAATCTTTCTCCTGGCTGCTTTCCTGGCCTACACGAAATCAACAGGTGCAGACAACTCCATTGGTAAGTTGTGTAAGTGTGTGTGCGCGTGTAAAAATAGTCCACAGTCAAGTGTTTGTGTGTGCGTGTGCACAGGCGGAGGGGGAGGGGGGACGTGAGAACTAGGAGGTTTGTGTCAACAGAAAGGGTTGGGATAGGATCAAGGACCTGACTTGGAGGAATACTGTCAGTGTTCAGAAGCTCAAGGCCACAGTTTACTTCGCAGCAAGGTTAATTAAAATGGAATATCCTATGTCATTTAATAGCATTGTTTTTTGAGGTCTACTGTAATTACTTTACTTTGTTACAGTGTTCATTGCTTAATTTTCTAATGCAGTTGCACCTGCATTTGCTGTGTTTTGTCTGTGGTTAGTAATTTGTTGTTGGTTTTTCATGGACGGGAATCTGTCACGTAGTTAAAGGGTGGGGTTTGTTGTCATTAAATGCACCTGTATATTTTTTTTTAATATAATTGCATATAATTGAGGAAAAATCATAACCAGAGTTACAGTGGTGCTCATAAGTTTAGGAACCCATGCTAAAGTTGACCTAAAAAGAGGAATAAAAAAATCATCTTGTGGAAATTGGTCTTAATGCCTTAATTAAAAAAATTAGGAAAAATCCAACCTTTTAAGGACACCAATTGTCTTTATGAATGAACAATATATCGTAAATAAATAAATGTTATCCTTTTAAAATACAGGGGCATAAGTATACACACCCCTAAAGGCCAGTTATTTCATGGATTCAATTAGGGCATTAAGATCAATTTCCAAAAGATAATTTTTTTTATTCCTCCTTTTTTGTCAACTTTAGCATGGGTTCATAAACTTATGAGCACCACTGTATCTCAGGACACTTTACAGATAGAGTAGGTCTAGACCACACCCTATAATTTACGAAGAACCAACAATTTCCCAAACAACATTATTGTCCCCCATCTCTCTCTTTCACTTCATTTCCTGGAAGAAACTTGTCAGTGCTCTGTTACAAACAATGTGATGTCAATACTGTTACTAAATTAACAAAAACGTAAAATATCTATTGCATTTCTGTACTGCCATCTTGTTGCTTATTGGTCAAAAGGTATGCGGATACAATTACATCTGTGATGAGCTAAAATTGGCCAACAATATCAGCCATGCTGACAAATCGGTTTAGATTCAACCTTTGTTGATTCTTTGGCATGGCTTGTATTTGTGCAAGTTGTTGTGTTGGAATCGCCTGCCCGTCTGTCAACACTGTTTCCTCAGGCACATGGCAGCTCTTTTAAGCTGTGTCCCAGTTCAGAGGTTAAATCCTTGAAAGACCTGAAGGATGAAACTGTTCTTCCTTCCCTAATGAGAACAAAACTGATTAATTCAGGCCGTTCTCATTCAGGCAGTTCGCATTAAGTCACAGAGTTGAATATTTTAAAGTTTATGACAAATATGTTGCCTTCAATTGGTCAATAGAGAATAAATAACACTGGGAATCAGGGGAAAGTTATGCAATAGTGCATACAAGACAAATGTGATATTTCAGATGGTAGATGACTGGCAAATGGTGTGCTGGGCTTAGGGCTGCACGATTATGGCAAAAATGATAATCACGATTATTTTGATCAATATTGAGATCACGATTAATTATCACGATTATTTGTTGATTTGAACCAAAATAAATTTTATTGTCACATAGGCTAATTATAACTGCTTTTACATCCATATTGTGCTACATTCCTGCTAATACTCCCATATCGTGCTACATTCCTCTTCCTTTATTGAAGGATACTGTGAAGGAGTATGCCATTTCAGCTGTTGTGCGACCGCTTTCCACACATGCACGTTTGCCGTGAAAGATACAGGCAACGCAATTTTCTGTTCACGTTAACAGCGCATGTGGTGCCCGGTATCTACCGGAGGAAATAGCTACGCGGATTTCGGTGGCTCATTACACTACCACTTGCGTGTCTGCTGATGCTCCGAAACCCACGTTAGAGGCAACATAAACATCGATGCATGTCACGCTAGTAAACACTTATAACACATTATACAGCAGGTAACATTAGCCTACCGTTACCTACAGTAGTAACTGGATTAAACACGGCTAAAATGCTGACAGCTAAACGGTGTAGTGTGACTGTATTCCACTGGAGAGGATTCCAACAGCGGGACGTCCAACAGTCTGATGCTAAAGCTATGAGCTAAAAGACTCAAACTAGCACTGGTCACTGCTGTTGTCTGAAAAACAAAACAGATGAGACTAGGGTTGGGCAGTAATATGGTATACCGCGGGGTCCTAAAAATGGCAGCGGTATTTGTCATAAAAAAAAATGCAATGCACGCAATAGGAGACAAGGATTAAATATTAAATATAATTTATGTAATTATGTGTGATTGTCATCACATGACCATGTGGAGGAGAAAGTCGTTTTTTTGTAAGCTGTTATGTTATTGTTTCAGTATTAGTGTTTGGTATTCAGTTTGTGAACGGTGCACAAGCCAGCAGTTTGGTGACGCCGTCGGAGCCTTGCGTCATAATCAAAATTTGGATACCGCCCAACCCTAGATGGGACAAAATGTTGCGTTTACTGGTAAACCTCGTGACCGGCTTATGATGACCGACTGCTACCGGTTGTGGAATTTTCCTCACGTTACTCTGTCCTCTGTGACTGTCTACATCTAGAAACTAAGCTGCGCGGTGCAGGGGAACAACTCTGATTGGCTCATGGAGGCACGTGATCAGACAGTGATTTATGGAGCGCTAGATTGGCTTTGCAAAAACTTTGATAAGGAGCGTTCTATGAACGGAATGACACATTTTAAATATTGCTCGATCACGCAAATTTGATCGTGGGAAGCCCAAATTGTGATCGTGATTACAATTAGATTAATTGTGCAGCCCTAGCTGGGCTCATGCAAAATATGTCCATATAATTTCCATTTCCCTGTAATGACTAACATCACCCACCCTGATGACAAGAGCAAACACCTGGCATCCATTATTTTTGCCCTGGCTTTTTTCAATGGTTTTGCAAAGTGCAAGTGGTATTTTCCCAGTGATTGATGAAGTGCAAATGCTTGAATATTTCCTGACTTATCGCGTCAAAGAGGATTGTCTGAACATAGACCGATGATCATTGAGTCTGACTTAATGTCCCGCCCCCCAACGCTATCTGACTATCTTTTACTGTGTATTAAGTTGAAAGTTTCAAAGTTATTAAATAATTGCTTAAAGCATTTAAATGAAGTTTTGTGTTGGAGTTTGTAACATTCCAAAATCTTAATTTTGACCTAAAGATTTTAATTTTCACTGTATATGCAAATTGGTTCCAAATATTAGTTATCGGTTTTATTAACTACTAATAATCGGTATCAGCCTTGAAAAAACGGTATCGGTCGGTCACTCCATTAAAGAAAGGATCAATGGCTTGTGTCCTCAAGGATAGCGGTGGGAGGGCTGCATTGCAATAGGGGTTGGTGTATATCATTTGGATCAAGAAAATCTGTACCAAGAATTTGCCCACTTTGTTTAAAATGGACAAACCACTGTAAAAGGTTGTATATAGGTTGTCTGTTATTTGTGTATATTCCTTTTTTGTTTTTCAGTTTGGGCTCCCATTGCTCTGACAGTTGTGTTGGTGGCTGCAGCGACACTGTGTAAGGAGCAGGGAATCACTGTCGTCGGCATCTGCTGTGTCCATGAAGTGTTTGTTGCACAAGGGGTAAGGCTCTGAAACTTGGTCGCTCTTTGTTCCTATTGGTCACACACCTGCTACATCAAAGCATGGCTGGCTTTATACTAGAGAGCGTTTTAAGCATAAATTGAAAGGGAGTGTTAAAAAGCGGTTGCCATCTGGATTTAGTTACGGTTAGAGTAGTATATCAGACCGATAAATATTTCTAGCACTAAACGAGCCTTAATGGCATGAGTTACATGTCACAGAGCAGAGAGTAGAAAACAACACTGAAAGCGGAGCGTTCACAACAGTTGGGAAATCTGAGGTTTTTTCTCACAGGGATTTATCTGAAATACGTTTACCTCATTAATTGAAGCTTTGGCCATGTTTAACGTGAAAATCTGACATTGTAACATTATAGATATGACAGAAAATACGGAAGAACATAATAGTTTCCCTTTAAATGTTTTACATCTAAAGCCAAAATCACTCCGAAAGTGTGTAGGAACCCCTTGCGCTATAATGTTGAGTTGACCCTTCCTTCCTGTGTTTCTCCTTTTGCTATTCTCTCAGTTTACCTTGCCCATGCTGTTGGACACACTGCGGCGAGTATTGCAGGGTAAAGACGGTTTCCCCTACGCTGTCCTGCAAACTCTGCTAAAGCTCATTGTCCTTGTCATCAGCACCCTGCTGCTTGTCATCATCAGGGTCCAAGTCATCCAGTCTCAGCTTCCTGTCTTCACCAGGTAGGCAGCATTATCTTATCAGCTGTAACAAAAGGCTGCTTAAACTGCATTTCAGTCCTGCAACCCTAAAGCTATTTCTCCCCTATTGTCGACTACATTGTTTTTTTATTGGTGTATCAGGAATTCATTGTACAAATCGAAAACACTAAAAGTTTACTTTGCACAGTAATTGTTATTGATACGAACAGTTGTTTTTAGTGTTTTGTAGTTGAATCTTGGCCAGTATTTAAAAAGTCTAGCTCTGCAGCTGCTGTATCTTATCTGCACAAAAGGAAAAGACATTTGTAAACAGTAAAGGGCAGTGGAATACAGTCAGTCATGATTTGAATGCAAATGGATTGCAGGATTATATAAACACATTATACAAGGCTGGTTCTTTATTCATTTCAGATTATGTAATAGTTTACATAATGTCCTTATTTGATTAAAGTAGAAAATCTTCCCATGGCTTCTGACTTCCTGCTGCTGATGGGTGTTATTTACAGGCCTACAACGTTTTTTGTAGTGCATAAAGTTCTGCATTTCAAATAAATTATACATACTGTACATTTGCATTGTACCTAGAGTGTAGCTCGAATTCCTTGATTTCAAAGCTTAGAATCAATCAGTTGTGAAGAGTTTACTGAGACTTTTACCTAGTTAAATACTAGGGGTGTGAATCTTCCACGATCTGATTATGATTATCCTGTCAACGATTCAAATCTATTCAATATCCCGATGCATCACGATGCGTCACCTCCTCAGTATTATTATATATTACTACACATGGTTTTCATCAACAAATTCAAGCAGTCAGATATATATGAACTCCCTTTTAAATTATATCTGCGCTTAAAAAAAAAAAAAAAAAGAAGACACTTCCTGAATGTAGCGGAGTCTGAACACAACAAAAGGCAAAAACTAAAAAAAGCAACGACCGGAAAATCAACAAGCAACATCAAGTAGGCAATAACCGATTATTGTCTGTCACAGCATCTATGCAGAATCGTCTAGGTCCGCATCACGATGCATCGATGCAATGATTATTTCAACACCCCTATTAAATAAAGGACCTGAAAACAACTGAAACTATTCCCTGTAATCCTCGTACATGACAGTGAATTTAAATAGAGAAAAGCTAGTGTGTTTTTTAATATGTATGTTCCTCAAATGCTTTCTAATAAGTTATGAGCATCGTAGCATATATATATATATATATATATATATATTTTGTCACACACATGCTCAGGTCCTTTTTACATCCTTTTTACATGCACAAAGGGAGAGATGTCAGAGTGAGTGAGCTGTGACTGCTGGACAGGCGCCCTGAGCGGTTGGTGGGGTTCGGTGCCTTGCTCAAGGACACCTTGGCAGTGTGGTGAACTGGCATCTCTCATCCGCTACCAGTCCACACTCTGTACCTCGGTCCGTACGCGGACTTAAACCAGCGACCCTCTGGTTCCCAACCCAACTCCACACGGACCGAGCTATTGCCACCCCAAAATCGCAGCACAAAATTAATCGTATCTTCATAATATAGCATTCTAGTAATTTTTCATGGGAATTATTTGTCAAAGCATACTTATACTGTAGGGTAAAACGTTTAAAAGACCAAGACTAAATATGAAATGTATTAATCCATGAACTGTCGGGTCTAAAATTCTGCTTTAAAAATGATGGCAAAGATTAAAACTGTCCTACTCCAAAAGTCTAAAATCCTTTTGCGTGATATAAGGAGGACCTGCATTTTACAAGCTGCCGTTTTTATTCAAAAGATTAGTAAAAAAAAAAAATATATTCACTGACAGTTTGTAAAAATGTTTATAGTTCTATTTGATTAAGTCTAAACTTTTTTTTTTAAATTATCTATACAGGATTCCACAACAAACTAATGGTACGTAACCTGATCGCATTTCATAACAAAGATAAAATTCCAGACAATTTGTCTAGATATGCTAATCCTTTAGCCGTAATCCTAAAGATGTCTCCAGATTGTCTGAAAGAATTTCTGGGATCAAGCCATAACAATACTGCATATTTAGATTGTCACCATTCCTGTTGTGATTAGTTGCTAAAGAAGTGATCTTCTGAAACAAGTTCAGACTACTGCTGTACCGGAGCAGTTCAGATCAAATACAGGCTGGAGTAAACGCCAAAGGGAGAACGATTATGAGTTAGGGATATGGAAATGTCCCTGGTAGTTGTTTAGACATGTTCTGCGTGACTGCAGGATAAACACTGTCTTCATTCACATTTTTGAGCGCTGTCTTTTTTTAAATCTTAAATCAGACGTTTTCATTGTCAGAGCCTTCACCAGATGGGTTACATATTTCTATATACACTAGTGCTTGCCCGTTGAAAACGGGCTGATTGCTTGGCATGTGGTGTTGCTGCTTGTAGAATTTATCAAAACCAAAGTGTACCCCAAAATGACTTACAGAAGGACCCTGAAACACTTAATATGCAACTCCACTGTATAGCCTACTATCTATTGACTTAGTGTAGGCTACGTCTGCATCCGGAGCACCCACGGAAAATACCAGCACCCACTGAGCACCCACGTGTGCCAGATTGCCAGTAGGTTACATTCATTTAAAATTAAACATTGCAATTGGTGCTAAGTGGAGCGTCTGTCATAATGTGATTGGTTATGTCGCTGTCAGTCCCCTGCTCCATATCCTATCCACCAATCACAGCGTCTCTTGGATGAAAACGCCTGCCCACCCCCCCCCCTACACCCCACAGTGCGTGCATGTGCGTTAGGTAATCAGAGTGAGAATTAAATGGACAGAATCCGAATCGGTTACTGTGCGCTAGATACAGCGCACGGTCGTGGTGCTCCGTCAGGTCAGTGATAGTTGGTGGTCTAGTTACCCCAGGATAGGTGACTGTGCGCTGGATATAGAGCACCGTGAGCGGCCGGTCGTGGTGCTCGTCAGGTCAGCGGTAGTTGGTGGTCAGTTAAACTTCTCATTTCCAATTCTGTCTGTATTTGTGAGAAGTGGCGCTGTCTTGAGTTGAAATTTTACGGCTTTATTATCAAGTTAATAGTGTGTGTATCGGCCGTGAACATAAATTGGCGCCTATGGAGGAAGACATTGTGCTTATATATTTACCTGACAGAGAACATGGCAAAATCAGAATGTAATCACAAAATATCACAATTAAAATATAATCGGACATTAGCGTCATGGACTCATGGCAGTGCGCTACCCACCCGGCCCAACACATAGACAGAGAGAGAGAGAGAGAGAGAGAGAGAGATCTTGTGTCGGATTGTTAACGAATTTAACATTTCAGCAGAGGTGTTCATTTCCATACAGGTTTAGTGGCTTGACGGTTAACTGTGAAGTAGGGGATTTGATTTGTGGGGGTATTTTGGGGACTTAATTAACCCGACCCAGGGTGAGTCTGATGTAGGCTATCTGACAATACAATAGCAGAAAAAGAGTCAGAGGCGCTGATGTGCAGCTTACCTTCCCCCCCAAACACGGACACACATACTGTATATACAGATAGTCTGGCTTTATAAGATAGATAGCTTGCCTATAAGTGACATCACGCTCTGTCTGCACTTGTTGTCTGGTTGTGCTTTGCATGTGTGGGATTCTGAAAGGTCCTTAAATTCGGGAATTGTCGTTTGTTTATTCAAAGTCAAAGACAGTCCAAAGTAGTGCTACTTTGCACACATTTTAGCTGCCAAAGCTCCGCTGCTCTCTCTTTCTCTCTCTCTGCTCCTGCTCACTCAGTGAGCAGGAGGGGAGTGGCCAGCGGCTAGAGCGGCAAAAGCCAGTGTGTGCTTCTTTTACCTATATACAGTGCCTTGCGAAAGTATTCGGCCCCCTTGAACTTTTCGACCTTTTGCCACATTTCAGGCTTCAAACATAGAGATATAAAACTGTAATTTTTTGTGAAGAATCAACAACAAGTGGGACACAATCATGAAGTGGAACGAAATTTATTGGATATTTCAAACTTTTTTAACAAATAAAAAACTGAAAAATTGGGCGTGCAAAATTATTCAGCCCCCTTAAGTTAATACTTTGTAGCGCCACCTTTTGCTGCGATTACAGCTGTAAGTCGCTTGGGGTATGTCTCTATCAGTTTTGCACATCGAGAGACTGACATTTTTGCCCATTCCTCCTTGCAAAACAGCTCGAGCTCAGTGAGGTTGGATGGAGAGCGTTTGTGAACAGCAGTTTTCAGTTCTTTCCACAGATTCTCGATTGGATTCAGGTCTGGACTTTGACTTGGCCATTCTAACACCTGGATATGTTTATTTGTGAACCATTCCATTGTAGATTTTGCTTTATGTTTTGGATCATTGTCTTGTTGGAAGACAAATCTCCATCCCAGTCTCAGGTCTTTTGCAGACTCCATCAGGTTTTCTTCCAGAATGGTCCTGTATTTGGCTCCATCCATCTTCCCATCAATTTTAACCATCTTCCCTGTCCCTGCTGAAGAAAAGCAGGCCCAAACCATGATGCTGCCACCACCATGTTTGACAGTGGGGATGGTGTGTTCAGGGTGATGAGCTGTGTTGCTTTTACGCCAAACATAACGTTTTGCATTGTTGCCAAAAGTTCGATTTTGGTTTCATCTGACCACAGCACCTTCTTCCACATGTTTGGTGTGTCTCCCAGGTGGCTTTTGGCAAACTTTAAACGACACTTTTATGGATATCTTTAAGAAATGGCTTTCTTCTTGCCACTCTTCCATAAAGGCCAGATTTGTGCAGTATACGACTGATTGTTGTCCTATGGACAGAGTCTCCCACCTCAGCTGTAGATCTCTGCAGTTCATCCAGAGTGATCATGGGCCTCTTGGCTGCATCTCTGATCAGTCTTCTCATTGTATGAGCTGAAAGTTTAGAGGGACGGCCGGGTCTTCGCTGGTTTGCAGTGGTCTGATACTCCTTCCATTTCAATATTATCGCTTGCACAGTGCTCCTTGGGATGTTTAAAGCTTGGGAAATATTTTTGTATCAAAATCCAGCTTTAAACTTCTCCACAACAGTATCTCGGACCTGCCTGGTGTGTTCCTTGTTCTTCATGATGCTCTCTGCGCTTTACACGGACCTCTGAGACTATCACAGAGCAGGTGCATTTATACGGAGACTTGATTACACACAGCTGGATTCTATTTATCATCATTAGTCATTTAGGTCAACATTGGATCATTCAGAGATCCTCACTGAACTTCTGGAGAGAGTTTGCTGCACTGAAAGTAAAGGGGCTGAATAATTTTGCACGTCCAATTTTTCAGTTTTTTATTTGTTAAAAAAGTTTGAAATATCCAATAAATTTCGTTCCACTTCATGATTGTGTCCCACTTGTTGTTGATTCTTCACAAAAAATTACAGTTTTATATCTTTATGTTTGAAGCCTGAAATGTGGCAAAAGGTCGAAAAGTTCAAGGGGGCCGAATACTTTCGCAAGGCACTGTATTTAACGATATCTTTTGCATTCCTAATCCAAACAACGTCAAACTTGGCACTGCACTTACTCGTGCCCATAGCAAGACACCTGTCAAGTTTGAAATCCATCGGACTAACGGTTTGAGAGATATGCGCTTAACACCCAGACGGACGGACAGACGTTCCTGCAATTATAGATGGATAGATTTACATTTTTACTATGCTTTTATTAGTTGGTTGTCTGTCCATCTGACACTGGTGTAGAGTAAAATAAAACCGCTACTGGCCAGAAAGACAGAAAGTTTTAGAGTGGATATCCATTATGGAGTCAGTAGCACGTCAGCCCATCTGGGTGATGCATTTGTTAACATGTTGCCTGTGTTTTCTGTTCATTACAACTAGGGTTGTAATGAGTTGTAATTTAATAAAAATGGATCACTGGGCACGTCAATCGCTGCAGCCTTCTGGAAGGCGTAGAGCAATGTGTTTTTGTCCCACCCACTACAATAGTGAAATGTGATTGGCTGAGTCACCTGCCAGCTACTACTCTCACACACACACTCCGGATTTCTGTCCCTTTCATGAAGTTCTAACCAATGAGTGAGACAACAACTAAATTTGATCGGATAACTATTTTTTATGGTTTAAGGAAACTAAAAATTTCTGACGAAAGTTTGAGAAGTCCCTATGGGTTCCCTCTGGTGAAGGTTGTGCAAAATATAAAGAAAATGAAAATGTACATACAATGTAATGTGCTATATTTGATATATTGTAGACCTTAGTTGTTACTGCAAAATATATACATAGATCATGAAACACTGCATCATATTTAATCAAATTATGTGCCTTTACGTTCCACTGCTATCTAATATTCTTACTATTTCATTGTTAAGTTACGGCAGTTATATCTTTTGACCAAAGTATTTGATCTCTCTTGGCTGACATTTTTCCATACCACATTCCAGTTGTATGAACTATGCCACAGAAATTAAGATAGACACAATGGGGGAAAGAGTTATGTATAAACATTTCAAATGAAGAGTGGAGATAATCCTTAAAAGATTTTTTTTAAATAACGCAATCTAAACACTGGAAGGAATATGCCTGGAAAATAAGTCAAAGATATTTCATTACCAGAGATGGCAAAAGTACTCACTTCCCGTACTCAGGTAGAAGTACAGATACTTGTGTTAAAAAAATACTCTGGTAAAAGTAGAAGTACTGATTTAACTTCTTTACTCAAGTAAAAGTAACAAAGTACAGGCTTGGAAATTTACTTAAAGTATAAAAGTAAGTAGCATTTTTTTTTTTTATGCAAAGCTACCTGGACCACACAAATGTTAATAGAGTGCAAGCTGAGAAACTTCAGTGGACATGGAAAAAAAGGCTCTTTACATGCCATTGCCTACATTTTAAATGGATGTCTGCCAATAGGCTTAAAACATCACATATATGATTATTGTGACAGAGGCTGGGACTGAGTAGGAAGATATGAATTCAGTTGTGATTCTGTGAGAATTCAAACATGAGTCCTCTAACTTACGTCTGAGAGCTTTGAGACATGAACGTTAACATTAGCCCAAAATAGTTGATTTGAGACGAGACCAAGTAACGTTAACTTAAGTTGTCTCGAAAACAAGAACGGCCTTGAGTAACGTTAACATTAGTACAGCACTGTTGCACTAAATCAAGTTACTGAATTTTATAAAGCTATACATGCAGATATTGTATCAGCTAGTATTGGATTAATTTCAAATAAACTGAATGCTCGCTAACCTTAATGTTACTTGGGTTACTTAACTAAATGCTAGAGAACTAAGGCGTAGTCATTGCTAGCAGGAGAACAAATGTAACTGACCATTAACGTAAACTTAATAAAGTTACTGAAACAAACAACAAATAGATTTTGATAACAACAAAAAGATGCATTTACCTCTGTGTTTTTCAAATTCGATGGTGAATTCTTGAAAGCCAGCAGTTTGTGGTGTTTCGATTGGCACAATTTGCAGCACATTATAACAACGTATATTCCCATCCAATTAGATTGAATTCGGTATTGATGATGCAAAAAAATAACGGTAACTCCACTGAAATTATTTTAAACTAAAGTAACGAGCCAATTTTGTAAAATGTAAGGAGTAGAAAGTACCGATATTCGTGTTAAAAATGTAAGGAGTAAAGTAAAAAGTCGGCACAAAAATAAATAGTAAAGTAAAAATATCTCAATTTGAGTACAGCAACGAAGTATTTGTACTTCTTTACTTCCCATCTCTGTTCATTACTCCAGATAGATAAATAGGTAAAACAAACACCGCAACAGAGGGAACAAGCTGCTGGAGAGGATGCGGTGAGAGAGAAAAGCAAATCAGACGCACATATTTTTTACTTGCTCAGTAATTCAGGTGTTCTGACAAAAGGTAATGAGCGATATTAAACATATACTTGACATTACAGTTCCGCTCACACTTGGAAATCTTTTGGGAATTAATACAAACCTCAAGATCAATGCTAGGGACAGATACATATTTAAAATGCTCAGCTTAACAGCACTGAAGCAAGTGACCAGGCTTTGGAAACAAGCCAAATCCCCAGATCTTCAAGCATGGTACAAGACAATAGAACAAACATTGGAAATGGAAAAACTTACTCTTAATAGTCAGAAATCTAATAGAAAAGGGGAATAAATTGTATCCAGAACATATAGTTAGAATAATAATTAAACTTTCTAATAAGTGGATATGCAGACACACACACACACACACACACACACACACACACACAGTGGAGCTGCCCCCTCTTTTATTTTTTTTTTTCTTCTCTGTTGTGTGATGTGTTCCCCCTTATTTTATTTCTATTGAATGTTAATAGGGGAGAGAAAAAAAAGTAGTACGTTAAAGAATGTAATTCGTTTTACACTAAGAAAAGTACTACAATAAAGTAATAAAAAAAACTATGCCACGGTCTTGGTAAAATGCCATTCTGAATGGCTAGGAGAGTGGATAATGCATGCACATTAAAGGCTTATGAAAAGGTGCAAATCCCAAATCTTCTTCCAAATGAGATTCAAGGGAAACAATGCCTGAGGTTAAAACATAATGTGCTTTGTGGGGAGGTGTTTATACATTCTGACTTGTCCTTTCCTGACAGACACACACACACACACACACACACACACACACACACACACACACACACACACACTAGACTAATCCGATCCAATTTATAGCTGCTTTCCGACCAAGTAGTTACAGGAACGTAGTTATAGGAAAAGTCCACTTCTAAGCAGTTCTACTAACTACTCTCCCCCGAAACCGTTTTTCCATTTGCATTCACACTTGCCAAGTTGCCATAGGGACTGTAGGAGGGTAAGGGAGTGATGAAAGCACAGCAACCGTCTTTATAGTGTTACAATCAGAAAACAAATACACCAAAAAAAAGTATGAACTAAATACTAAATCTAATGTATATAGCCTTTGTCATAATTCAAACAAGTCTCCCGAAGAGAAACTGGTATCTCTCCCTCTCCCCCGCCTCTGCCTGCTGTAGTGGTCGTAAACTGGTTAGCAGGAACATGTAGAAAACATACCTGTAAACTAGTCGCTTTTTGGCGAAAATCGCCGTTTTAAATGTGAAAATGTCATCCACGTGAATCGTGTAGATCCAAAGAGTTTTTATTTGGGGGGGTCCGAGACCTGGTGCTAATACGGCCCGGTTTCCTTAACGACCGTTATCTACCGGACCGAATTGCAATGCGGATTTCGTGCCTTATTTAGGTGCCACTGAAATGCCTGCGCTTCTCTCTGATGCTCCGAAAACGGACGTTGGAGGCAACCTAAACATCGCCGCATGTCACGCTAGTTAACACTACACTTGGCAGCAGGTAACGTTAGCCTACCGTTAGCTAGCAGCTGGAGTAAACACTGTTAAAATGCTGACAGCTAAACGATGTAAAAGTTTGTCTGTATTTCACTGTAGAGGAACGTGCCTCGTGCTGCATTCAAAGTTATTGTATAATACCCTTTTCCCATCCAGTGGTTATTTTTGTCATTTAACAGGAATTTACTGCTGAAATAAGTTATTGTTATTACATTTTTAATAAATCATTTAATTTTGACCCTGTGGCCTTAGCAATAAACAAGCCGTTCTTTAATGTCGCCGACTGTCGTATTATATGTGTTAAAATCTTTGGGTTCAAACACAGTTTTAAAAGAATCATTTTAGCCAAGGAAAAATGTTGTGTTTTCCCCTTTGATTTTCTTCTCCGGGGGGAGCCCTTCTGAGTTTGCAAGTATGAGAAAAGAAAACAGGCCGTTTCATTTTCTTCTGCAGTCTTAGCTTTTTCCTCACAAACATCATTCCAGTATACCATATTACTAGGAGTGGTTCAAAACCGTTACACCCTACATACTACACACTTTATTTATCAAATCCTGCTCCAATCTAATGTTCTATTGGTCAGATTAATTTTTTTTCTGTCTTCTTTTGTAGATTTGATAACCCGGCAGCAGTCAGCCCCACTCCCACTCGACAACTGACTTTCAACTACCTACTTTCTGTGAATGCATGGCTTTTGCTGAACCCCTCTGAGCTGTGCTGCGACTGGACTATGGGCACCATTCCTCTGGTGGAGTCACTCCTAGACCTCCGTAACCTGGCCACCCTGGTGTTCTACACTTTTCTGGGCCTGCTAGTTTACCACAGCCTGCGCTACAGACACAGCTCTGCCAAGACTGTCATCATGGTGAGAGGAAGCTTGGCCAGATTGTTGAAAATGCATTTTGATGCTCCATAAACACAAAGCTGTGGCCTCATTACATCAGTATTACTGCACCAAACAAATTGTTTTAAATTTTGTTGTGATTTACTGGGTGGGCTAAGGTGAATGAGTGGTGGAAAGAAAGAGACAGACAGACAGGATAGAGGAGGAAAATAAAAAAGAAAGGAGAAACTGAAATTACTGAGAAGAAATTGAAGAGCTGGAAAAGTTAAAAACCAAAAGCCAGGATCTGGCTATTGATTTTATAACAATCACCAATATGGAGCTAAACCAGGCTCTTCGTCAGTCCAAAGTGAACCCTATGGTTTCAGCAGTTGATGTAAAACGACCGAAAATGCTGGAGCAATATGCTTGCTGCCACCGTGCAATTAAAACACACCTGTCTAGAGTCAAACACCCTTGTACCAACAAAGAGTAGTGCTAATAAAATTGATCACTACTTTAACAATTGTGCAATTGACAGTAATATCCAGATAAATGTTAATCAATCAATCAATCATCCCAATCTTTAAGCATGCTTTCCACTGCATCTATGCGTTGCTGCGTCTGTGTATAATTAATAAATAAATAAATCCAAAAACATATTTTTTTTTTTTATTTTGCAAACCGTGGAAATCAAATGATAAAAATAGGCAATATCAGTCAGCACAAAGGAAAAGGGATAAAATATAAGCTCTTACTTGAGTGAGTAGTCATTAACAAATTAGCATCTGTTGTGCAACAGGCACATGGCTCTCTTACTTGAAGGTCAGGAAACTTCCTCTCAGTATTGCTCTTAGCTTAAGTTTAGAAAAGGGGACCACAAATCAACACAAAATAAATTGAATAATGACCTTTGCAGTGTTTATTCTGGTTTGCTAACAGCAGTTGGAATATGTTGCATAACAATATCATACCATTAGCTACACTGCAAAGCTGCTGTCTCACATGGAGCATGAGACGCATGAACGTGTTTTAGACAACAGTTGCTGTGGAGGCCTGCTCTGAAGTGTCTTTTCTACCTATGGTGGCTGCTGGCTGTTCAATAATGATTATTTTTATGAGCAATTATTCTGATTAATTTTTTTTTTTTTTTATTTAGATCAAAGCTGAAAAAAAAATTATACACAGTAACGGACAGAGTCCATGTCCCTGATTTGCCTCAACTGAAGAGGGATTGTCTGTCTGTGTGGAATGCTTCCTTTTTTCATTCTGTTTTACCCGATGAAGGTCTAAGGACTGAAACATTTTTATAATTAAAGCTTTAGTGCGTAACTTTTTGATATTAATGAACGTATGTTACATTCAAGCCATTGCCAAATGAGTTGCTACAAAGCTAATTAAGACCATCAGCTCCACACAACTCTCTCTGGATTCCTCAAGATGGCTGTGTTCAGAAGATTGTGTTGTCCGGCGACTTTCGCGCACAGAAACTTGAGTGAAGATAATGACCTCTTCTGAAGAGCCCATCATGTTTTTTTTAATCCTCCGTGTCCTCCTTGGCTACTAGCAATTGCGTGGGGGAGGGGCGCGTGCGCCATCACGGAAGTCTTGTATCATGTGGACGGGCCGACAGTTTTGTTGTCATTACTTAGAATTCCTCATGGGGGCGACAGAAACTACACACTGTAGCTAAGTTAACTGTATTGTATGTAAATAGGACAGTGTGCAGGGTTTTTGATCCCCTCACCTTAACATTACCTTCATCTTGGTTATGCTGCAGTATTTTGTCAGACATTGTTATAGTACACAACGGGATGCTTTAAGAGCACAGGACAAATTTGTAAAGATCAAGTATTTAGTACCAACATCAAATGGTCAATCTGTTAAGGAGCAGTAAGCCACACAAGCACCAACTCTCTCTTTTGTATAGGTGGGAGAAAACAACCAATACGCTGGTCCACATACTGTATATTTTAAAAATACAAGTAATAAGATACCCAACTATATATATATATATATATATATATATATATTATAAGTAATACAAATACAGGTCATTATTTTGCCTACTTGCCACTTTACATTATCCCATATATTAGTCTCGCTTTGCCAGACCCTCCTCCACAGTGCGCTGGAGGAAAATGTGTCTTAGTCTAGCTAGCTGTCTGGATTTACCCTGCAGAGATCTGAGGAGCAATTAACCATAGTCCTCAGAAATCCACCAGAGTTTAAAATGCCAACACAAAGGAAGCCCAAGGTAACGGACATCCGGCCTAAATGAGTGAAATCCGGCGGATTTTCCGGCAGCAACGGAGCAATCCCGGAAGTGGAACGTCGTGGATATAGACTACCCATATATCAACTGTGTAACTCCCGTAATAAGACCCTATTTAACAACCAGATCACTTCATTAAACATTATTTCTTTTGATTGCACTGATGCTATATTTACAAACTGTCTAACCCTCAGACTCCAGCCTGTGCAGGAGTATGAACAGCCTACAGTATCAGATCTCTTGGCATCAGCTCACTTCACACATGCTGAGATGAATAGATTTTAGCCTGCAGCCATTGCTTTATATCTGATTTTGCCACTGAAACATCTTTTGGTTTCCATGTAGGTGCTTATTGTAAAGTCAACTTTTTAGAAGCTAAGTCTAGGACTGCAACTAATTATTATTTTGATTATTGATTCATCTACATAATAGTTTCATTTGATCGATTAATCATTTTGGAAAAAATAGCCAAATATAATTTCTCAGAGCCCAGGGTGACATCTTGAAATTGCTTGTTTTGTCCGACCCACACAAATAATTAATTGAGTCAACTATTACATAAAAACAACAGCATTAAATCCTCACATTTAAGAAGCTGCAACCATTTTTGTTAGAAACATTACTGAAATTGTTCATTAGATTTTCAAAGTAGTTGACGATTATCTGTCGATCAACTAATTGACAGAGTGAATACATTTTTAATATTTTCTTCATGTTTGTTACATGTTTAAGCAAGATCTCTGAACTTTTATTTAACCTTTATTTAACCAACTTGACTATGTAGTTACAATTGCCTCAAAATTAATATGGCTAATATGGACTGAAGTCATTATTTTGCTTTCTCCTTCAGGCCCTGTCTTTTATCGTCCTGCCCTTTATTCCTGCGTCCAACCTCTTCTTCCCTGTGGGGTTTGTTGTGGCAGAGAGGGTACTTTATGTGCCCAGCATGGGCTTCTGTGTTCTTGTTGCACATGGATTCAGGATTGTCTCACATAAAGGGTGAGTGCTTGTCCAAAATGATGTTACTGCATTGAATATAATCTATTATGCAAATCAACAAAATCGCTCACGCCTGTGTGCCTCAGGAAAACCTCAAAAACAGAACGTGTAATTTCTAATGTTCGGAGATGGTTTTCACTAGAACTAACTAACTTTTTGATTGGCTGCAATCCTGCCCTTTATTTTTCTAAATGAGGTGCAGACCTTGTTACATATGTACCAAGTCATAGCTATTGATTTAAAGACAAAATGATCAGGTTTGCTGAAATGTTAAATGTCAGCAATTTGGTTTGTTGCATTACCAAAGCAATATAATTTGAAACTCTTTACGTTGTCCTTTGTAGACACTTGAAGAAGATTTCCTGGTTGATAATTGGGGTGCTTTTAACTACACATGCAGTGAAAACGTTCAACAGGAATTGGGACTGGGAGTCAGAATATACCCTATTCACCTCTGCCCTGAAGGTAAGCCGGAAAGAGCATGAAGGCAGCGTTGCCAGTGTATCTTGGCTGTTTCCCAATGTTAAAACAAATCTTTAATCAACTTGTGATAAAAGGCCTGATTACAGTGACCGATGACTAGTGATAATGGATCCGTCTTTTCCTAAATTGTCTGCCACTTCAGGTCAACAAGAACAATGCCAAGTTGTGGAATAATGTTGGCCACGCTCTAGAGAACCAAAACAATTATGCAAAGGCACTGCAGTATTTTCTCCAGGCCACTCGCGTCCAACCAGGTAAGAAACCTAAATCACTACAATATTTTGAAATTTGTAAGTTAAATTATGGTAGCGCACAATTGTGGGGATACTGTGAGATCTTCTATAATGTTTTGTTTTTAGTGGGATACACAGTGTACTGATAATGTTATCAAAAACCTGTGACACAAACGTGTTTTACTCTGCGTTGATAAACTGTACTACCAGTTCTTTGCAAGAAACAAGCAGACCAGAGCCTAAACCAAATAACAGAAACGCCTACAACACAGGAATTTTGTGAACCTTTTCTTGAGAAGCTTATAGCAGTAATAGATGCTTGGGAACCACTGCCTGCATTGTTGCTGCATCAGTCACACTGTACAACTGTGCAATGCAACAATGGAAATTAGAATTACTTAACAACACTGTTGGTGGCACCTGACCAACAAACTGCCAACTTTATGCATTAGAGTAGCACAACCGGGCGCCCGGGAATCTCAGTTGGTAGAGCAGGCGCCCTATACTTAAAGGTTTACTCCTCGATGCAGCGGGCCCAGGTTTCGACTCCGACCTGTGGCCCTTTGCTGCATGTCATTCCCCCTCTCTCTCTCTCCCCTTTAATTTCTTCAGCTGTCCTGTCATTAAAGGCCTAAAAATGCCCAAAAAATAATCTTTAAAAAAGAGTAGCACAATTGTCTGTAGAGAGAAGGACTGACGGTCACGGCTCCCTCTCTCAAACACACACATGCATTTTTATTAACTTTTGCTACTCGGAATGTTACTTTGTCACTTTTTCACTGTGTATGTTTTCCTATGGTGCACAATTAAACAAAAAAGAAAATGGACAGGATCAAAAATAGGAGGAAATAGGACGTAAATGAGTTCAGCCTCTTCCAGCATTTCTGTTTTGCTTCATAGCAGAGTTTTCAGGAAGCCTGTCTGCTGAACAGCTCAACAGTTTTGCCGGTTCACCACCCAAGAGTGTTTCCCCAAGATTAACAGTGTAAACACATTAACCCGATAAGGATTTCCTTCTATGCTAATCATCAGTTCTGTCCTGTCTGAACCCTTTTAACACTTCACTTTTTTTAATTGTTTCCCAGAAGGAATTTCTTTGCTTCTTCTTCTGAAAGTTGCATTTTTCTCTCATTATGTGTGCTTACTTTAGCATTTGTGGAATGTTACAACAAACCAGCGTGGGAGATGCATGTAAAAATACTTTAGAAATAAACAGGTTCAGGTTAGAAATAAATGGACTTAATAGGAATACAGAGATAATGCCTATTTCAGCCTGTAGTTGATTTCTTTTTTTCTTTCTTTGTTGTCTTTCTTATACTGCAATGCAATGTTTCTACAGATGACATTGGTGCTCACATGAATGTTGGAAGAACCTACAAGAACTTGAACAAGTCCAAAGAGGCAGAAGAGGCCTACTTGGTTGCCAAATCCCTCATGCCACAGGTATCTCATCATGTCACATACACAAATGCACAAATATTTGAAACCTGTTGCATGGAGCTAAGCAAAAGTCCAAACGAAAAGATTCATTCATTCAGCACTCGGGCTTAGCCACACCTCTCGGATCCTTGCTTGTACAATTTGCAACATTTGTGATATAGCTACATAACGTGCCTCACCTGTCAGTGTTGAACTGAAGCGTGCTTTTTTTGTTCTCGTTTTCAAGTTGAAGCAGATCAACTGGAAACATGCCATGGCAAACTGCAATTGAATACCAAGAGCTGACTCTGCCTTGGATTTTTTTAATTTTTTATTATTATTATCCAAGAGGCAGCTCCCTCCTGGTTCACCCAACTGACTAAATGTTATCAGTTCTCTTAAGCCGTGTTTCGAAACAAGGTTCTGGGGTCTTTTAAGTCTCCTGAACTATTGTAAAGGAACTAGAAGGTTCCTCCCATTGTTGTCTGCATTTTCCACCGTAGTCTAAAAACCCGAAAAGATTATGGAAATGATTTCCTGCCGTACGAAAAACGTGACCGGATAAGGGCAAGGGATAACTGCTGAGAAACCAGAAAATATATAGGTTATATTCCTCATTCAAAGCACTGTCCTGCTTTCTGTCTTGCCTGGAAAAACTTACCCACAGCCAGCAGTTCAGTGAGGGGGCTGGCTCTCCCGATCTCTCTTTTTCTCTGTCTTTTTTAAAAATGAATCCAGAAGCTGACCGTAAAAACCTAACTTTACTTGTAAAGCTATATTGCATAGTTTCTGTCACCCCAATGGAGAATTCTAAGTAATGACAACAAAATTGTCAGTGCAGCCACATGGCACAAGCCTTCAGTGATCACACTCCACCCCCACCCCTCCTCCACGCAATTGCTAGTAGCCAAGGAGGACACGGAGGATTAAAAAAACATGGACTTTTGAGAAGAAGACAGGAGCCTATCATTTCTGTAGCCTACTCCAAAACAACAAACTCCCAGAACGCCTTTTCACGGTTCGGCTTCCACACTCCACACCGAAGTCACCCCATGAGAACGATGTTGTCATACACTTAACAATCTGAGCCTGTCAGTAGCACAAAAAGAAAAAGTTGACAAAAATCAAGGGTGCACAATTGTCCCATTAGGTTACATTGCAGCACGGTACACGCCAGCCGGTCTCCGCGATCTCGCTCAATACTGGACCAATTTCAAAGATTTTTGGTCACATCAGTCTATTGCACACAAATGCATGGGGAAATGGGGTTTAATTTAGACCCTGGTTTCTCATTGTGGGACTGGCTCTAGTGGCTGTAATTCTGCACCAAGGCTGAATTTCGGGAAAGAGACTTCAGATACAGTATTAGGGCACCACTAAGGTCTATATAAAAGCCTCCAGAGAGCACCATGCCATGGGACCTTTAAAAAAAATAAATATAATAATAAAAAGAGGAATACATAATGTTAAACCAAATGTTACACCAAATGCATTCTTTCAAATTTCGATTTGAAAACAATTAATCGTACAGCCCTAGACAGATAGTTATCAAACATGTTGTGGATGACTTTCCAATCAATGCCTTCTCTGTTGACCACTCATCAGGTTATTCCTGGTAAGAAGTATGCGACACGTGTGGCCCCTAACCATCTCAACGTTTATATAAACTTGGCGAATCTGATCCGAGCTAACGAATCAAGACTGGAGGAGGCTGACCAGCTCTACCGACAAGCAATCAGCATGAGACCAGACTTCAAACAAGCCTACATCAGCAGGCAAGACTAAACTTTGTATCCATTAGATGTCAGTATTTGAGCATGATTTATCAACCTTAAAACACATAACAGGACATTTTTAAATGTTGTTCATTTTGTTCTAACTGTGTAGTACCACAACATTTAATGTTTTCTTTTTTAAATCATTGTTAACTAACCGTTCAACAGTTTGTCTTGCTTTTTTATCCATATGTATATTCTAACCTTTGGAGTCGCACATTAGGCATACTTACAGTGCTGTCAGTAATATTTTGGACAGTGACCCATTTTTTGTTGTGTTGGCTTTCTTCTCGAGCACACTGAATCTCCATTTTCACTAAAGTGAACATGCACTGCCATTCAGACTCAAATATCGCTTATCGCATATTCTTGTTTGCGTGATTTGACCTCACCCACTGTATGGATTTATTTATTTTGATCCACATCAATCCACATTATCCATTGGATGGAAAAAGTTCCAAAATAAAATATTCAATACCCTCTTTAGATCTCAGATTCTAGATCCCTTTTTACTTTGTAATTAAGGTCTGTAATAAGTGCTACAGTGTCTCTAGATCCTTGTTTCTAGTTCTCTACACCCAAGCATGACAAAAAAGCTGCCTACACTGCTTGTCTGGGCTTTCTGGTATTTAGGGGAAGTGGACTTTGATTGCCAAAGAAAAAATAGGAACTATATTGAATATTTTATATTGTAAATCACCAATCCTGTAAAATATATAATTGCCGTGCTTTGCTTTGACTCCTGATCCATTTTTATGTGCTTTTAATTTATCTACTTTCAGAGGGGAGCTGCTTCTGAAGATGAACAAGCTCACAGAAGCCCGGGACGCCTACCTCCGAGCCTTGGAGCTTGACCCCACCAACGCTGACCTGTGGTACAACCTGGCCATCGTCAACATTGAGATGAAGGACCCATCAGAAGCCCTGAAGAACTTCAACCACGCCCTGGAGCTAAACCCACGTCACAAGTTGGCGCTCTTCAACTCAGCACTTCTCATGCAGGAGTCTGGTGAGTGAGGTCTGTCAGGTCTGCGACGAAGAAAGGGAGTAGTTCAAATCAAAACCAGTCTCTGGCTGGAGTTGACGTAACTTGCTAATTAAAAGAACTAGGCACTTCTTTAAGGCTTTTTTTTTGTGCCAACTGGTATGAACAAAGGGAATAACTACCTGATGTTAGCTTTAGGGTGTAACCAGGTTCTTAACAATTGGCCCTTATGTGCAATGAACCCTGCGAACACTGGCACAGTTGATGGGCTAGTTGCTCTCAAGTCACGCTTCATCAACTGTGATTTAAAAACTTCTCATGAGAAGTTACATTTAAAACAAGTTTGACTGAAAGTTTAGGCGGTTTATGTTAGCTTTTCCAACCCTCTTTTTCTTTTCTTTTTTTTTTGGGGCTTTTGTAAATCTTGCTGCAGTGATCATGCACTCATTACGACCAGCACATTCCTGCTGCAGGTTAATCCAGGTCCCCCAGGTTAATCCAGTGCAGAATATATATATTTGAAGAGCACTTGGCGGTGAAACATTGCATGTACAGTTGTTCAAACAGAACTGACAGAGATGAGTCATTTAGGGAAAAATAATTCTTGTCAACAGAGCACGTTTTCCTTCTCCAGTGTGCTCACCTCAGCATGACTCTGGAACTGTCAACCTTTTAAAAGAGCACAGGTGAAAAGGTTTTATTGATACTTCATCAGTCAAGGGGTTTCCGACAGTTTGGGTTCCCCTGCTGGAGCTGCTGCCCCCGCGAGCCGACCCCCGCATAAGCGGATGGATGGATGGACATCTACTCTTAAAAAGGATTTATAACATTCGTGTCTAAATTGCTAAATAGAATTACGCAACACATGCTTCATGTGTGCCAAACTCATACAGCCAGCTTCCTCCATTCTGCAGATAAATTTTTTTAATTGGATGTATCACATTCTTGAAATAATTCTCTTCAGTCGCAGTCTTTTGAACACATAATTGTCATGTGTATGAGGTTGTCTGGACATAAACCACGCCATTGTCTGTGTAATAACAGATTTTCAATGTGGATAAACAACACATGTACAACATCACATGTACATTTTTACAGCATTCTCCAGTAGCTCTTCATCATTTGTATGGTCCATGGTTTATACCCAGCTATCTCAACAGAGTTCAACAAAGCGTCTCTTGAGAAACTGCAGTAACCCTAATGGTCAGTACAAGCTCTCTTAATTATTTGAAGACATGTTTGGAGAGCTGGGTTGTGTTTGTCACCTAATTAATCTATTTTTGGATTTTCTGCATCAGGTGGCCAGGTGTTGAAGTGGGCAGAGCTCCAAGAATGCCACGTTATTTTCTTCTCATTCCTCACCTTTTTACATCCGCTACTCTATGTGTTTACTTTCCTGAATTGCACCAATTGCCTCGGGCAATTACGGTTTGCCCACTTTTGGAAAAGTTAAAATTTTCAACTGAAATCAGAAATCTGGCTTTGTGTGAAAATCCGTATTATAATCTCTTTTATCAACAAGCTCCAGTTTTTCTATTTTAAAGATTTTCTTTTTTTTTGGCATTTTAGGCCTTTATTTGTGACAGCTTTGAAAGAGGGGGAATGACGTGCAGGAAAGTGCCGCAGGTTGGAATCGAACCCGCAGCCACTGCGTTATGGACTGAGCATCTATCTATGGATCGGTGCTCTACCACTAGGTCACCCAGGCACCCAACAAGCTCCACTTTTTTAATTCCCCCATTCTCTATGATGGTTTTTTTCTTTTTGGTGATGCATCCTCAGAGCATGGTTTGGCCCTAACTCTGACCTTGATTGTAACGTTGATTCAAATCATTGACCATAACCCAGGCTTTAAATATCTGTAAGGCAAGACTATGTAGTTGAATATTAGTAGTGGATTATAAAAAAAATAAATGACCCCTCATATTATGTCTGCTTACTGTTGCAGGTGAGCCAAAGTTCTGGCCTGAGGCCAATCGTCGTTTCCTGATCTACGTGGAGGAGGAGCCTGGTGATGCCAACGGCTACTTCAACCTTGGCATGCTGGCCATGGATGCCAATGAAAATGCTGCAGCTGAGCGTTGGATGCGTAAAGCCATCAGTTTGCAAGCAGGCTTCCGCAGTGCCCTGTTTAACCTGGCATTGCTTTACTCTCAGTCCAAACGTGAGATGGATGCCCTGCCTGCGTTGGACGAGCTGCTGCGTCACCACCCGGAGCACATCAAGGGCCTAATCCTGAAGGGTGACATCCTCATGAATCACAAGAAGGACACGAGTGGCGCTAAAGCCTGCTTTGAACGCATTTTGCGCATGGACCCCACCAACGTGCAAGGCAAGCACAACTTGTGCGTGGTCTACTTCGAGGAGCGCGACCTGCCGCGTGCCGAGCGATGCCTGGAGGAAACCCTGGCCCTGGCGCCAAACGAGGAGTATGTGCGTCGCCACTTAAGTATCGTACGAAGTAAAATGGCTGCCATGAGCGCAGCAGGGCAACCGCTTACGTCAGAAGGGGGAGCCACCATGTCTGCTAAGGAGGAAAAGCAGAAGAGAGTTAAGGGGGGGGCAGAGGAGGTTGAGGAGGAAGGGAGGGGCGCTGACGCTGTTTTAAAGGGGGCTGGGAATGAGAAGAATGTGCGGAAATCCTCTACAGAAAGAGGTGGCGTGGGCGTAGAGCAATCCGAGTCCTTGGACAGTAGCCAGTCTGACAAGCGGACTAAGGGTAAGTCCACTAAAGAGATTAAAGATATAGAGAAAAAAAGGGCAGCTGCCTTGAAGAGACTAGAGGAGATTGAGCGCATATTAAGTGGTGATTGACATTGTCATAATTTATAGCGGGACTACTTTTATAGAGCTCTTTAATGCTCAAGGATAAGACTGCATTTCCCCCCCCCCCCTTAGAAAATGTGCACTCTTAATCAATTGTCATTTTATTCCTTTTGATTTATTCATTTGTTTGCAGGCTGCTCAGCATGACCCTGTTGAATTAAACCAATCATGTAAAGAAGGGAAACGCGTTGATCCGCACATGAAACTGATGTAACGATAAGCACAAAGCCAATTTGGTATGATCTATTTAAAGCGCACGGCAGATGTAGATTCCAATGTGTGTGCTTCATCTTCATCACACAATCAAAGATCTGCAGTAGTTCTAAATAATAGTTTTGCTTTTCTATGTGCAGTCATTGTTTATCACTGGAATTATTATTTTTTTCCCCCACAAAGAAGTGACTCACTCTTGTGTGTTATTGTTTTTAAAAACAATGCTTGTATCGTGGACAATTAAAGGAAGTGACGTGTTCTCCAGATTTCCACTCGACAGGATGATATCTGCAGAGTTGGCACCTCAAAATAACCCTAACCCACACAGAGAGCAAAATAACCCTCCACACTACATCAACACCAGGCTTATGTTCTGTTGCGTGCTGTAATCTTTATTGATCTCACTAGGCACTTCCTGCCACTGCTACATCATCAGCCCCTGCGCTCACAGCTGCCTTCACTTCAATTTCATTGTGATCCCATCTGAAGACTATTATCTCACTCTCTTTGTCACATTACCCCCTCGCATCTCCACACCTGTCTCCCTCCCCATCCTCCCCGACACAACAGCCACGGATGGATGTTTTCCCCCTGCTTTTCTTAGTAAGCCGCCCCATACACATCGCTCTGACCAAGGCAACGCCCATTTTATGTGACGGTCAACAATGACGCACGCTCATCCCCAGCGCCAGGCTTCATCATGTGTTCTTCATTTTCTAGTTCCTGTCCCCTTCACAGGGGGAATTTTCACAGCACATTTGCGGAAAACGATCTCCACATTCATCCTGCGCCACATCGATGATGCTGTTTGGCCTTAAATGCGCTAACATTGGGATGTTCCACATTTTCAAGTTTTGGTAGTAGCCTTTTGTATTCACTTTCATTTACACTCGCGATCATTCTGAATCAAAAATACTTCTCTCTCTCTCTCTCTCTCTCTCTCTCTCTCTCTCTCTCTCTCTCTCTCTGTAGTTACTACCATCATTTAAGACTGATGGGGGAAGAGTACACAAATTAAAACTTGAAAAGAATTTAGAAATGCTCAAAACTTCCCACTCTTGTTTCCTCAAGACCATTATAAAACCCAGCGTCCAATAATTAAACAATCCTCTGCTCTGATTGAGACCACTTGAAGAAACAGGAGGCCAATAACCGATTGTAAAACAACCACTCTTGTTACTGCGCAATTGATTAACGGCCCTGTTAGTCATGAACTTCACATGAGCAGACTTGTGATTCTAGCTGTGAGGCAGGTCAATTCATCACGTTCATTACAAAGCAAATGTACTATTCTTTCTTGCGAGCTGATATTAATGTCTTCACAGCTCCCATTATATTCCTGTATTTTTTTTTTCTTTCTTTCTTCACAGTGCAATAATTTGTTTCAGTACAATGTTACTCTGCTCAGTCCAATTCTTGACAGTGGAATTACAAGAAAGAGGTTACATAGGTACGTGCGTTAGCAGCACTGTGGTGGTAGTAAGGAGCCTTGCTATGCATTGACATCGTTTCAGCCCTGATATTCTATGTACATATATGTATCCAGTGTTATTTATTATGTTTATATGCACTGCGAATGCTGTAGATCTTTTTTGTTTACCACTTAACAGTATGCTTTAAATTCATGGTGCATTATTTTGCCTATTCATTTTCAATTTCAGTCACTTGTAAAACATGTCGGATGTTTTAGACTTTTAAACAACAGAATCACGTCAGTGTTTAAACATGTATGAAATATTCAATCAACTGTCTGCCCCAGAAAGTAGGTACAACTGTGAACGACCAAACCGCAACCTTTTCCGTTTCGCCTCATTTTGCTGAGCAGCTGGTTTTTGTACGATTTTGAGATTTCCTTTTTTTTTTTTTTTAATAGCCCTTGGTGGTGGGGGGTCTAGGTTATTAAATAAAGTGAGATTACAACTCATTGGTTTTGTTCTACTGTCTGTTTGCAACCGATGCCTGCAGCGTTCCTGTTTTGTGTGCTGCAGAAGTCAAGAATGTCAAGCCCGGTGCCAATCCAATTTAATATCCCAAATGGAAATCCAATGTACCAAAAGTATGCCGTTGTTAGTCTCTCTGACCAATTACATTTCCGATGTAATGCAATTTACAAATGTCTAACGCAGCTATCTATCCGTTGACGTGATGCGACTTCCTGCACTCATGCAGTGTCTGTGAGGAAATGTACAGAAAACTAAAGGGTTTTGTTTGCAACAATGTGTTTTACAATGCTCTATTTACAACATTAGAGAAAGCTAAAACACATTTATTAAAGTAATTTATATGTACTCTTGAAAGGTCATTGTATTGGGATGAATGCAGAAATCTCAGATGGGTATCTCAAAAACCTTGGCCGATAAAACTACTTGCATTGTTGGGTCCCTGTGAATTAGTGTAGTCTAGACCTCCTTTATCCGTGAAGTGTCCCGAGATAACTTGGTTATGATTTGACACTATTCATTAAAATGTATTGAATTAAATACCCAGATTGCATTTTGGCCAATTAGTCTCTTTTGCTCTCCACATGGACTGTTAATCTGCAAGCAATCAAACCCGGCTCAATCGTGAAGACTGATGATAACATGGTACTACTCTGACTACAAACAGAAACCAGAAAGGTTCGGATACCAAAATCTTGTCCTGTTGCCTAGAGATTCTGCATTAATATGCAGATATCTGTTTAGAGATTATTGACAGGGTAATCAATGTATAAAAACAGTACGGTAATTACTACTTCTTTTTTAAGATTATCTTTTGGGCATTTTAGGCCTTTATTTGATAAGATAAGATATACTTTATTGTCCCCGAAGGGAAATTTTTTTTGGACTCTGTCCATTCTGCAGCGTCACAAGGACAACACAAAAAAAATAATACAGAAAAGACAGCAAATGCAAATATCTCTCAACACATACTCTTGCAATACAAACATGCTTCCATATACATATAATAAGCATATTAACTACTCCTTTCATTGGCACTTCCCATTAAACAACCCATCGGCTGTATTCTCCGCAATAAGTGGGACACAGCCCTTGCACAGTAAAACATTACAATACAATATTGGACAGCTGACATATTGCCTCACCCCAAAGAGCCTACGTATTGCACAGCTAACCTATTGCACAACCTCAATAGCCTATGTATTGCACAACTAACATATTGCACAACCCCAATAGCCTACGTATTGCACAACTAACATTGCACAACCCCAATAGCCTACGTATTGCACAACTAACATATTGCACAGCCCCAATAGCCTACGTATTGCACAACTAACATATTGCACAACCTCAATAGCCTATGTATTGCACAACTAACATATTGCACAGCCCCAATAGCCTACGTATTGCACAACTAACATTGCACAACCCCAATAGCCTACGTATTGCACAACTAACATATTGCACAACCCCAATAGCCTATGTATTGCACAATGACATAAAGGACACCCCAATAGCCCACATATTGCACAAATGACACATTTCCACATAGCACATATGGTACACTACTTATCCCACGACAACATAGGACACAACCCAACCAGCCTACATGTTAGTGTTAAGAAGCTTAATGGACATAGGCACAAATGAGTGTCTATATCGGTTTAGCTGCATTTTGGAATCCTGAATCTTCTACCAGACGGTAAAACATGAAATTATGGGTTAAGTATGTGAGTCGGGTCGGAAACTGTTTTCTGTGCCTGTCTGACAACCGAGTGCTCATAAATTGTCGGGGGGGACAGATGGTTTTTGACCCCCATAATCTTCATAGCAGTCTGTACCTGATGAGCGATCTGTGATTTGGACTGTACTGTCAGGTTACCATACCAGGCTGTGATACCATATCTTAAATACTCTAGTATTGCATGATAGAACAACAACATAATTTTTTGTTCAACTTCATACACTCGAAGTCTTTGTAGAAAATGCATCCTCTGTTGAAGTCTGGAACAAAGAGTGTTCACGTGGTCCTTCCAGCCAAGTGCATTATCGATATATACACCAAGGTACTTGTAAGAGCTAACCTGGGTAATGGGTAAGTGGTTGATCACTACTGGGCTGGGCTTTTGTCTTTGTGCATAAGGCCATTTGTATAGGACAGCTGAAGACATGACAGGGGAGAGAGAGGGAGAACGACATGCAGCAAAGGGAGCAGTCGAACCCGCAGCTTTGAGGAGTACACCTCTATGTATGGGTGCATGCTCTACAAGGTGAGCTAGCCAGACGCCCTAAGGTTATTACTTTTGAACAGTGTGGAAATTAAGCATCACTTGGAAGCCGTGCACTGTCCTTGTCAAAGAAATAAAAAGATGTCATTCCAATGAGCTGAGCCAAAGCGCTGGATCTGTCAGCTTGACTGAATTGGAGTGTAACAGCCAAGCTACCAGTCACAATTGCATTGTGATGTGCTGTTATATCTGCATACTTTGCTTCAGGGCTTCTGCTGTCACACATACAGTATGTGCAGTGTTTTTGTCATCTGAGGCTTTCTTGCCAGGAAATGGAGTGACATGTGAAATGTTGCATTCAATGTAAGACATATGACATCCTGGGTTCATATCTGCTTCAAGGCTGCACCTATTTCCATTCGTATATAAATTGTCAGAAAATAATTTAAAGTGCCTACAACTTGCTAGTGTTGCACGACCAACCGTTGAAAAACGTATTCCAAACTAACAATTGTTAGCAATTAAATTATCAATTAACAAAAAACTTGGCAGCAAATCCTGACATTTGAAAAAGTTGACATTTTTGCCTGATAAAGGTGAATTATTAAAATTAGAATCCTAGCATTACTGCTTTTTTTCATTTCGAATCATTTTTCATTTATTATACAGGAAAGTTAAAAGTAACATTAAGTTACAATATAAACGGGCCTGACTCAGTTTAAAAACTGGTTAGCTGATTGGATAAACCATCTGTCTGTCACCACCTATGCTGGTGATAGATGGGCCAAATCAACCAATCAGATCAAACTCTTGCCGAAACCAGTCAGGAGAAGAGCAAAAACATCTTTTCCTCTGAGAAAAACCTCCAGTACCGTTTTTTGCTCTTCTTTCAATGAAGGAATACTTTCTGAGCTCATCTCATCCGTGGAAGCTGCCATGTTGTTTAGACTAACAGTCGCTTCTGTTGCGTCACACCTAAACCCGCCTCAAAACCAACGCTGATTGGTCGGTCATTTGGCGAACGGCTCCAAATTTTCTCTATCTCAAGATGCCAGACTGATCTGCGAGTGGAGAACTGGAGCTCGCGAGATCAGGACGGTCTCACGAGGCTAAATATAATAAGGGACAAAATAACAATCACACAACCAGAAAAGAAAAACAAGGACGGCAGAGCGTCAGAATATATAAACAAAAGGCATGAAGACTACAGTCGTCCTTGACTGGACGAAACCACTGGACGTCTATTCTGACAGTGAGCTGATTTAGACGTTTCGCTTAGGGAGGCATAACCTAGTCTGATACTGCTCCATTGGGGGCGTGTTTCGACCGAACCAGGAAAGAAAATGCATCTGCACTCAATTGGATAGACCTACAACCAATCAGAGCAACGGTGTATGTGACGTATGCGCCCCATCTTCTTAGCGACCATCGGGGCCAGCTGCGTTTTCTTTATATCTAGTGACAGTGATCATGTCGTTAGTTTAGATAAGTACCCGTAAATGTATCTAGATCTAGAAATTGAAGGCATCACGCTAGCCATGGGCTAACTTGCCAGTCCCACCTGTGAACTCGCTTACTGCCACTGTTTACGAAGTTATTGAAAGCAAAACTAATGACAAAAGGCACAACTCCGGGAGGACTTGGTGTTGCTGTCGTCAATGCATTTTTTGATATGAGTACGCGCAAATAGGCATAGCGCACGCGTTACGTTGTAACGTTATGGCAAAGGGCAGGGGACATGCAGCTCGTCATATGTTTCCTCAACGTATATGCGCCAATAAAAGATTAGATTAAAGATTAAAAAAGCAATAATTGCACGAACACAGGTTGTTGATGAGTCTCGAAGCTCGAGTCCAAGTCAAGTCTGAAGTCTTTTGGGTCGATTCGCAAGTCAAGTTTGAAGTCAGCTGTTTGTGCGACTTAAGTGCGACTCGTGTCCGAGTCTCAGACTCGAGTCCCCCATCTCTGGTGGGTGGTGCCGTCCCATGGGAGTTGTGGTGTAGGGAAGTGAGTGCATTTTGGTCGCTGGCCTCACTCAGCATCCAGAATTTGAGGCATGCTGCCTGAATCAGTTTGTACTGAAGATAGCATACACACATTTCAGGCAGGATCATGGTCCCCTTCAAGCCAGCACGCACGAGTATGTTAATTGTTTATGTTTACTTTACCATTCTTTTTACACTGAGTCCTATGAACCTCAAGGCGGGCTTTGGTCTGTCGTCTCCCCAAGGTGACGTAATGCAATGCATTGTGGGGGGAAAGGAGAATCATTGCAAACCGCTGTAAAATAGTACGTACTTTTTCGTATTATATTCCATTTTGTGATCCCCAACAACATCAGATACAATGAATTACAGTTTAAATGTTTATTACCAACAAGCAAATTGCGCAAATTCGTTGGAAAATGAACCCAGCGACACAGCCTTTAAATTCACTCCGAGCATTTCGCCGACACTAGATGTCAAACAAAAGCCAGACACATAATCGTATTAAGTTGCTGTGACCTGTATATTCACCACTTCTAAGCAGAAGTCAGAAGATCAGGATCACATCTCGGGAGCCTGACCTGGCAAAGAGAGCTGTCTTTCTCTGTCTCACTCAGACTAGGTTGTGTAAGTGTGGTAACTTTATACAACACCAATAACCGCCAGCAAAATACCTTTGCTAATTAAATCAATGCTTAATATGTTACTTTATAATCGTCAAGCCACTTAGCCTATTATAAATTAATACCTCTGCTAAAGTGTTAAATACGTTAACAATAATAATGACAAGACGAGACACTTCAGAAATACAATTTTGCGGGAAAACCACAGATCTGGCAACCCTGGTGGTGCTTGCAACATCTGCATCACCTTGAGCCAATGAGAACACACAGACACACACACACACACACACACACACACACACACACACACACACACACACACAGTATCTGAAATCTGAATTATTGAATCTAGTAATTGCTTCAGCTAGTTGACTTTTACCTCAAGATTTTAGGAATGTAAGCCTGCAGTATCTACTGATGTTGAGACATGCTGCCCATCACTCAACAAACAGAGCATTCTTTCAAACAAAAATGCTGAAGGCTTGCGCACTGAAAGCGGCTGACGCGCAAGTTTTGAAGTACGCCCACTGCCGAAAACGGTATGAATGAGGCATGTACAAAGTGACGCACCCAGCCAGTCAAATAAGGATCCAGCAAAGCTGTTTTTGGACTGAGTAACTGTAGATGTAATCAACATCAAAATGTATATTCATTTATAATCAGGCGCAATACTGTTGCGTGCTCTCGCTTCATGTCCACCCTCTGTCTCTCCACTCTGCTTCACTGACAGAGATCAGTTTTTATTTGCAGTATAGGCTATAGTGGTGAGGTACGCACCCAACACCCTCCTGCCCTTTGTAATATTATGGGCTACTCAATTGTATGGAAAAATAATGGGGGGTTTCTACAAAGTATAGCTTCTAAACTTGTGACTGCCTACATATTAATAGTGATCCAAAATACTGCTTGTTCATAACATTACTCAAATATATTGGTGTAGAAACTTAACAGGGATGTAACTTGAGAACCATTGGAGAGCTGCAACAGCTTCCACTATTATCAATGAAACTGGCTGCACCAGACGTGAGAGCAGCAAGATAGTGGTTCATATACGCCATGGAGATCCACTCTACAGTCTTCTATTTATATATATTTTGTTTTACAATAAAGTGAGAGCAGAGACTATTAAAGACTCTTAACACAGACACAGGTGTATACAGTGAATCTGGCTAATTAGACTTCCCAGGAATGTGTGGCTGTGTAAAGAATGATTGATTGATGAGTCTCCTGTTAGCTCTGTAGCACCTGTTAGGGCAGTGGTTCCCAACCTGGGGTCCGGGCACCCCTTAGGGGGGTGGCAAAGTCTTTATCTGGTTTGAGGTTGAGGTAAAAAAATATATATATTTGCACATGTTAAACAAATTATGATAATAAACTAGAATATATAATGTATACAAAAGTCGGTATAAAAACTATGTACTTTTGGTCTCGCTTAAAATTGGAGGCAGGCTTCTTAGTAGGCCAAACCTCCGGGACCTCTTAACCTTGCTGGGGCCCTTGCTGTCATCAGGTCAGCTGCTAGCTGCTATCATCCTCGTTTTTCCTGCCGCCACGGCATCACTATTTTATGAATGAAACATGGCGGACAAACGTAAAAGTCCTGATAACTGCTCTGTATCAAAAAAGAAAGTAAGGCTCTATCTCGAGAGTTACCTCAACTTTGGTTTCGGGAAGGTTGGGAACCACTGTGTTAGGGCATGACAAATGACACCTTCCTTCTTATTGGCAGAAAAGATTTGTGACCTAATAAAAACCCAGCAAAGCTTGGGCCCACCTTTAACCTGAGCAGAGCCAGAATAACGCTAAACACCTGTGTGGGTGTCCAGATGCTTTAATGATCGCCTGAATTGCAAAATATCGCAGCAGCTGAGTCCAAAGTTTTTTTATAAGCCCAATAATTGTAATGCCGTTCATAAACAAGGTGAAAAAAGGAGAGATTAATACAGTGGAGGATGAAGGACAAGCAGTAATGAACATATTGATGTTTTTAGTGGCCTCCGCTTCAACTGCACAAAAAAGACTCAATCATCTGTTATGGATGAAAAGGGACTGCACGGTCGCTGCCTATATTCATCTTTACCCTCCATGCTCTTATGAATGCATAATCTAGCCTATAAGGTTGTTCTGTAGCCTAATTATTATGAAGCGAAAAGGAGGGGCAACCTCTATCTCACCCAGAGCGCCCCATGTAGGCTGAGTCCTTGACAGCAGCACAGTTTCGAATCCAATCTGCGTCATTTGTTGTATGCTGTCGTCCCGCCCCTCTCTCCCCTTTCATGTCTTCAAGTCATCCTATCAATTAAGGCCATAGCCCCAAAATAAATGAATTCTAATTAAATATGTCTTAATATCGTTAAATAAATTAAAATGATGGGCATTAATAGGCAACACTGATAGGTCTGTTTGTAATATACAAAACCTTTTCCTAAAATGCTACCTTTTATAACATCTTGCTGGTTCTGTGGTGTTGGCACTTCAAATCTGATGCCTGCAGCCATAGGGGCATCAATGGAGGCACGTCAAACAAGGCGCGTCAATTAATGCTTTCAGTGCGTTTGGGCCGTCACTGTTACCCTGAGTGGTAGAAGGAGCTCATTAAAGGGGTGATAGAATGCAAAACCGATTTTACCCTGTCATAGTTGAATAACGACAGTTCGGTGGGTAAATAGGACATACATAGAAGCTCAAAGTCCCACTGACACCACTTTACTATGAAAATCTCATATTTTGAAACTGCCGCTGAAAACGGGCGAATCCCAACAAAGCTGAGTTGCTTACGCAAGCGTCTCAAAATCCGGAACCTTAACCTTAAGAGAACAGTCACGCCCCAATATTTACATAGGCTACACAACTGGCCTGAGATCAGGTAGTCTTCTGAATCTAGCTAGGTCACGCAGATCTCTGCTATTCCATTACAAAATTCACTTCTGAAACTTTTTTATGCTAGAAATCAACCATATAAAGCTCAAATATGGGCCGCTTTACGAAAATGGATGGCTAATTGCAAATTTTCTCCAACTGTGTGTCGGAGTTTAATACCTGTGTTGGTGCTGCCTGGGTTGCTACATCGCCACCCTGACCGCAGTGTCAGCGAGCTTGTTACGCCCACAATCTTTTACCGCAGCCCGCAGGTTCCAGTTAATCTTATAATGGGTATGTGTGTTGAGTTATTTAAACAAACAATCGGGGAAATTAACGCCTCTTGTTCGCGAGTCTCATTGATAGAGCCGCGGTGAGATGGAGTCCATCAATGAGAGCTAGCTAGCCTCCTCCTAACTCTGACATTCACAAAAATACATTCAGTTGATATCCGAAATCGGACAAGTGTTAGCTAAGCTTTGTAAGACCTTGAGGAACCTGTAATATTCATGCCGTGACGAAATTCAAACTGTAAATATACTTTAGTTATGCGAAAGTGAGCAAGCTGCGGTATTTCCCCATTGTAATGAATGGGACATATAGCAAGCAGCTGCTCGTCCTACAAAGACCGTGCGCGTTCATAAAAATGCCTTAAAATCAAATCGGACAACGGTTAGCTTTATAAGACATTGGGGAATGATGTAATATAAGTGGCGGGGCGAAATTCAAACTGTAAATATAATTTAGTTATGGCGACAGTGTAGCTAGCTAGCTGCGGTATTTCCCCATTGTAATGAATGGGACATATAGCAAGCAGCTGCTGGTCCTACAAAGGCGCCAGCGTTCATAAAATGCCTTAATCATAGGTTATTTTAATTGTGTGTATATAGTGTGATCATAAATATAATAGTTATGGGACAGTTTCTATCTCGCGTATTTCCCCATTGTATAATGGGCATATAGCAACAGCTGCTGGCCTAAAAGACGCCTCCACGTTCATAAAAATGCCTTAAAATCAAAGTGGCGTGACGAAATTCAAACCGTAAATATATTAGAGTTATGCCGGCAGCTGGCCGCGGATCCCCGTAGTGCTGTATCCACAAAGGGTGACTTTGCGCTGGGTATGGAGCCCAGCAGGCTGCCGCTTTCTCGTCAGACTGTGTGGAGCTCCTAAAGTCCGACACGTCTTACCAAATTTGCAATTAGCCATCAAATTTTGTAAAACGGCCCATATTTCAGCTTTATATAGTTGATTTCTCGCGTAAAAACGTCTCAGAAGTGAATTTGGTAATGAAACATTGCAGTGTCTGGAATATGAGATTCTGTCGCTCTTTCTAATGTATGTGTATTGGGGATTCGCTCAACCAATCAGCGCGTCTCTCTAATATGTGCGTATGGCAAGTCGCTCAACCAATCAGCGGCAGCTCATCTAAATATTCATGACCATACCATATTTGGAAGAAAAGCTCTTGTTACAAATAGGGCCAAAACACAGGGATGCATAAGGGCCCATAAAATATCAACCAGGCCATTTTCAGCCCAACCAATGTTACATACCCCATTAGGAGACCATAAGGAACAGTGTGAAATACCCTATATAATCATTCTATCACCCCTTTAAGCTTGATTCTAGAAAGCACAGACATCTCCAGTCGCCTCTCTGTCAGCTCTGCTAAAACTTATGCTATTTAGTTTTATTTTACAAAAAATTGCTGTACTTTTTGTGATTAATATTGGGCAATGACGATAACTTGAGATTGCTGTTTATTGAAAACAGTTCAGCGCTTAACCCCATAGTTTCCTCCAGGCTCTTCACAAGCTCAAGGACCTTGGATTAACAACAGATTCTCACTCCCATCTCGTAAAATACTGACGCTTGGTCAGGTGCCTTTGTCGTTGTTACTGGTGCTAAAAGTCTCCTTTAGCGTCATATAACCCGTTTTATCTAAACGCGCTTGGTCTGGACCCTTTTGACGCAGTTATGTTAAGGAAAAGGTAGTGGGTGGGCTTACATTTCCATGACGCACGGGAAGAACAGGGCGGTTGGGTTTAGGAAAAGGCCGTTGGTGGGCTTATGTTTCTGTGACACGCGGGACACGAACCCTGGTCTCCTGGGTGAAAGTCCTGTGTTTGACCCATCCATCAACCCAACCAACCTTCCTACGCGTAATTTTGGCCTTACATACTACTCGCTACCATAGTCCCTCTTAGTGTTACATCATCTTCAAACCCCGTGTAGCTGCTGCCCTCCCGGTATGTTATACAAACACGCTGAAGGGCGCTTTTTTCGTCGCTTCAGACGCTGACTGCCACTGTCCAAACATCCATATTTTAAGAGTTCAGAGTGAGAACGGGTTGGGATTAGACACCTCACTGTGCATACAGATTCCCAACCCCAACGTGATGCTGGTGGGCAGACACACCTCTTCCACCCTTATCCTTTACACCGGAGCACCCCAGGGCTGTCTTTTGAGTCCCCTGCGGCACTTCCTGGACACACGAGACTGTGTAGCCTATTTCAACTCCAACACCATCGTCAAGTTTGTTGACGACACAGCTGCGGTGGGCCTGATTAACGGCAACAATGAATAGGCCTGCCTAAAAGAAGTAGAGGACCTGAACCGCTGGTGTCAGGACAACAACCTACTCGCAGTGGTGTAGTCTACGTGATACGCAGGTATACGCAGTATACCAACTAACAAAAGCTCCAGGATTTCCATACACCCACTTAAAAATGACCAATGACACGCATCAACATACTTTCCATTACATTTTTGACATATTTTGAATTGTCATCTGTGTTTCTTTTCTTCACATAGGCGTAATAAAAGGTATTTCCACCGTAAATTGGTGCATAAAAGCGTATCCGAATACAGGAAATAAAGTCATTGATGCTTAAAACTTCCCTGGGGGAGGAACCCCCCAAGGCAGATTCTGGCCAATATACAGTACAGTACACCCACTACAATACGTTAGACTACACCACTGCCTACTCATGAATGTCAACAAGTCTAAAAATATGATAGTGGCCTTTGGTAGAAGCAGGGAAGAAACTATGTCCCACTTACTAATAGTAACATCAACAGGTCATCAATGGAAAGGCTGGACCTTGGTGTCCACATCACCGAGGGTCTGACCTGGTTGCTGCATACTGACTCAATGGGGAGAAAGTCAGGGCAGAGACTGCTTCACCTCAGACACCTGAGGACATTTCGGGTATGCCCTCAAATACTGAGGAATTTCTACTCCTGCATCATCGAGAGTGTCCTGACGGGGAACATTGCTGCCAGGTATGGAAACAGCACACATTTGCACACCTTGCAAAGAGTGGTTTGTTAGGCTGAACATACGATAGATGGCGCCCTACACTGCCTAAAGGATATTTACACCAGGCCTTGTAAGAAAAAGGCTAGGAGAATCATCAAAGATCCAAACCATCCGAGTAACAGCCAGTTAAGGTTGGAAAGAAGGTACCAGATACACCAGGCTTGTTTTTATTATTCTGGCCTAAGTTCAGCATATTTTTTTCCAGAATGTGAAGCAGTTGTAACATTGTTTCAATAAATAATAGTTATTCAAATAAATGTAATTAGGAGTATAAGTACTATTTGTATTATTATAAGTATAAGCTTTTTCATGTAAATAAAAGTTCTGTTACCACCTGTGATTGAGAAAACACCAAAGTCATAGAATAAACAATTCTATGACTGTCAACAGAAAGTGAGAGGAAGGAAATATCACAGTAGCACCCACAGTGTGTAATTGACAAGTACCAGATACACCAGGCCAACACTGAGAAGGAGGAGCTTATATCCTCAGGCTCCTAGGATCGTAAATGAGGACACTGTCTATGCATTTTATATTATTTCACGTAATTGATTGAATTACTCATGGTCCAAATTCAGCTGTGAACTTTTGAGTGTTGGAGTGGAATGGCAGTGGTCTGAGAAACAAGAGTCGCTTTAACGTAAAACAAGCAAACGCGACTCAAAAAGTATGGACTGAATCCACAGACTGATGAGGTAAGCCAAGAAATGCGGGCTCACTTTCTCCTCCTTTGAGTAATTACTTTTTGTGCGCCCTCAATGAAAAACACAACGCAGCCGAAATTAAATATGCATTGTTTATCGACTTTTTATTAACTAGGGGGAAATATTTGTTGAAGATGTTATCTTCAATGGTTGCATCACTTTAAAGTACGTGTTTGTAGAACGGTAAGCCTGAAGCTATTCACCAGACATAGACAATTGCTGCCTTCTTTTTCATTTTAATGTAATTAAAATCTTAGTATATAAGTCTGCAATAGGGCCCTGTTTTTTACAGCCTTGTAATTCAGTGAATTTTTGTAAACTATCATTTCCAACAGTACTTCCATACAGTAAGTGTTGCTTCACAATGTAGATTTACTAAAAAAGTTAACATCTTTACAACAACACAATGTTGTTCAACAATATCAGATTCTATTTTCTGTGCAAATAACTGTTCAGATATCCAAACCTTAAAATGAAAAAGAATTAGATAAATTGTATTGCACTTTCTAATGACACTAATACATTTTTTTCAAGGAAAAAAGGGGGAGTTCTCTGCGCTTCTGCAGACCACAACAATCCGGTGCAACCAAGGCAGGACACAACAGAATAAATAGCAAAAAATTGCCGGTGCAACACAGATGTCTTCTACTTGATGATTTTATTTCTTAAGGTGCATAACAGTGACTAACGTTTCGATGCATAGTTACATCTTCATCAGAGGACTCTGATGAATTTTTTTGCTATTTAATCAATTTTTTTCGTTTGTGTAATATTTCATATAACTTTCTATTCTTTACTATCCTAATTTTGAGGATAAAAGGCACAATGGGTCACATAGTAACATTTGGTCATTAAAAGTGATTATATTGTAACTAATCTGGTCATGTTTTCTTGTTCACACTGAGGTGCAAGAGCCTTCCACACTGACAGCAGCTATCCCTTGCACACTACTGGCTCTGCTTCTGACACTAAATCACATTTTATAAATTGTCAAAATTCTCAGCGCAAAACTCCCCTTTTTTACAAAGCTTTCTGATAAAGTCACGTCAGTTTCATTAAGGTTGTGCCAAATCATCTGGCATCATTAATTATCCCAGGGCATTTTTCATATGGAACAGGTCTACACCACACTCTCTCCCTCCAAAATAGGAAATTGAGCACTGTAGTGGTTATGACCATATCAGTGACTATGTAACTACATGGAAACGGGCCAAGTGGTCATAACCACTACAGTGCGCACCTATTTTTGAGAGGGAATAAACTTCAAGTTTTCGTCGCAAAGGCATGACCTGTCCTCTGGAGGACATATCCAGACCACCGGGCGCTCACTGGATTGTTTTCGGGAGTGGGAGGCGACGAAGGCAGGGAGAAATCAGAAGCAAGGATCTCGGTCGGGCCTGCTAGCACAGCTAAGGGAACTACCACACAGATTGACAATGCCAAGAATCCTACTACTACCGTTTTTTAGCCCTATCTCCCGGACCCCTCCCGGTTTGTTATTTCTCCCGGGAAACTCCCGTAATTTGCGTATTTATAAATAATCGGACCGATATGTTTGTCTAATGTTGACCAGTTACCAGATCTTGTATGAAACGCATCCTGTTCACACAATCCACACCTATACAATTTTCAACCCGTTTGTCACCTCAACCTGGCAACCTATAGCCCAGTTGCGCAGTTGATCTCTGCACAAGCTTCGCGGAAAGTTCAGACCCGAAAGCGAGCTGATAAAAATGTCAGGTGAAGGCAGTGTTCCCGCAAAGAAATCGAAATGTAGCTGTAAATTTACCTAGTCATATCGACAACCTCCACACTTTTTGTAAGGTGTGTCGCATTGATTTTAACATAGCGCACCGTGGGAAAAATGACATTACCCAGAACATTAAAACACAGCGGCACCATCGCGTAGAAGAGGCACATAAGGGCAGTATAAAAAGATATAACAGCACTCTTTGCTCTCTCCTATCCTACAAAATAAACCACACCAGTTTGGCTTCAAAGTACACTACTTGTCAAAAGTTTTAGAACACCCCAATTTTTCTAGTTTTTTATTGAAATTTTAGAAGTTCAAGTCCAATGAATAGCTTGAAATGGTAGGTAAGTGGTGAACTGCCTGAGGTTAAAAAAAAAGTAAGGTTACCCAAAACTGAAAAATAATGTACATTTCAGAATTTTACAAAAAGGCCTTTTTCAGGGAACAAGAAATGGGTTAACAACATAAAGTTGTTCTGCAAGCTTTGAAAGTTGGTGCTACCAATTCCCACAGGTGTTCCAACTTGTCTGGATTACTTACAACCCCCTCTGTTTGTATAAAAGTATTGTTGGAACACACCGTGGTACCATACCCTCGTGAGCATTATTTGAACAGTATTGTACTGCAGAAAGTAGTGTGTTGCCATAAAAATGGCGGGAAAAAGGCAATTAACAATGGAAGAGAGACAGACCATCATAACACTTCCTACAGGGAAATTGCGAAGAAAGTCAAGGTGTCAGTGAGTACAGTATTCTTCACCATCAAAAGGCACTTAGAAACTCTGGGGGAAACTCTGACAGGAAGAGGTCTGGCAGACCCAAAGCCACAACAGAATCAGAAGACAAGTTTCTGAGAGTCAACAGCTTGTGTGATAGGCGGCTCACATGACAACAGCTTCAAGCACAGCTTACTAGTGGTCGTAATAAGCAAGTCTCAGTTTCAACTGTAAAGAGAAGACTTCGAGCTGCAGGTTTGATAGGTCGAGTTGCAGCAAGAAAGCCATTGCTAAGACGTCAGAATAAGAAAAAGAGGCTTGCCTGGGCCAAGAAACACTGTCAATGGACTACTGAAGACTGGAAGAAGGTGTTATGGACTGATGAAAAAAAAAAAAATTGAAATCTTCGGTTCATCACGCAGGATTTTTGAACGCCATCGAGTAGGCGAAAGGATGTTTCCTCAGTGTGTGACATCAACCGTCAAACATGGAGGAGGAAGCGTGAGGATCTGGGGCTGTTTTGCTGGATCCAGGGTCAGTGATTTGTACGGAGTGAAAGGCACCCTGAACCAAAACGGCTACCACAGCATTTTGCAGCGCCATGCAGTAACCTCTGGTATACACCTAGTTGGTCAGGGGTTCATCCTACAGCAAGATAAAGCTCCAAAACATAAGTCCAAGCTATGCCAGAACTACCTTAGCAAAAAAGAACAAGATGGTAAGCTTAAAAACATGGAGTGGCCAGCACAGTCACCAGACTTAAACCCCATTGAGCTGGTTTGGGATGAACTGGACAGGAAAGTGAAAGCAAAGCAACCTACAAGTGCCACACATTTATGGGAACTTCTGCAACAGAGTTGGGCAGAACTTTATGAAGAATATTTGATTTCCATTGTAGAAAGAATGCCGCCAGTGTGTTCAGCTGTTATATCTGCCAAAGGGGGCTACTTTGATGAGTCACAAATTTAGAATACATTTTGGTTTATAAATTGATTCCATGATTTATTTTTTAACTTAAATTGTTCATTTGTTCTATTCTTTCATTTCAGAGTACAATAAGACATTGAAGGGCATGAATTTCAATAAAAACCTGAAAAAATTGCGGTGTTCTAAAACTTTTGACCAGTAGTGTACACTCCGTCCAAGAGGGCACTTAGAGAAGCTAAATCTGCCACATACAACTACAACACTTCAATAAAAAAGTGAGCACATATTCATGTTTACAAAACATACTGATGTTTACCAAAGAGAGGCAGTTATTGATTAAATGTGTTAAATGTGTTGTACCAGTGTTAAAAACTGCAGTGCAGTGTTTCTGTGATGTTTTGTTGTAATAAAATTACAAATAAAAAATATTTATAAATATTTATACATTAAGTTATGTTTTAATTTATATTGCAATGTAAATAATTCACTTATAACTTACAGTACACTTAACAGTACACCCCCTCCCAAATCTCCCGGATTTTGAAAACCAAATGTTGGCAGGTATGCACTTATCACAGACGGCAGCTAGCAGCTAACAGCTAGCAGCTAGCAGGGCGAGCTAGCTACTGGCAGGATAGAGACAGGGTAGGTGAATGTAAACAATGTCTGAGTTGAAAACGCATCTTGTTGTCACGTAAGGGCCCTGTTCGTGTTGCACAGACATTTTAATTGCATTTTGTGTCTGTTAAGAGGCACAAAGTCACTCTAAAACTTGCCCCGACAACTGCCGTTATATAGCTAAGTGGAAGCTCGTAGAAGTAGCTGAAGCTACTCCGTGCTTGTTCTTTTTTCTATTGACTGTACTCGCATATTTATAGCGATCAAGATTAATGTAAAAATTGGCCCGGAATTCTCCTTTAACTCACTCTCTTTTTATAAAAAAAAGTTGCTGAGTTTAGATCATCTGGCCGCGTCCCTTTCTAGAGCTCTCCTTTTTTAATTGTCGCCTTTTCAGCGCCATTTTTCGCTTTCTATTATCCATTTTTACTAGAGATGGCCCGATACCACTTTTTTGCTTCCCGATACCGATTCCGATACCTGAACTTGTGTATTGGCCGATACCGAGTACCGATCCGATACCAGTGTGTCATATATTTTATTATGTTTTAACAGCTGTATCCCTGTATGGATGTGATATTATTTCTATCAGGTTAAACTCTTTGTGAAACATGAACAAACACAAACAATGAATGCCGTAGAACTTTCTTTTATTCTCCAGTTTGACAGTCAGTTATAACGGAAAAGAACATAAATAAACTACTTTAATGTAGATTTTCTTTAGGGCTTTATTACGTGGTATCGGATCGGTGCATAAACTCCAGTACTTCCCGATACCGATACCAGCGTTTTAGGCAGTATCGGCGCCGATACCGATACTGGTATCGGTATCGGAACATCTCTAATTTTTACAGCTTATTTTTGCTCGTGGTCGCATCTTCCAACAAGCACTACTGACTGAAGTGTACGCGGGCGGTTTGTTTTTCAGAGGACTCAAAACAAATATGTCATCATTATTAACCAGGCTGAACTCTGCGAGTGGGCTGCATCAATGTAGAGAACGGTGGGCTGCAAGAAAAAATAAATACTGTAAATATAAAGAGTGGGTTGCGAGTGTAGGCAGCGTAGGGACAGCATCCATGAAATTCAACTATGATTTCAACCCAGGGCCATAACTGAACACCGGCCCTCGCAACCAAAAAAAACAGACCGGCCCACCGGGAATTCTCCCGGTGCTCCCGATTAGCCAATCCGGGTCTGCTCTGACACAACTTCACTTGCTACTAACAAATCAGTTCTGGAAAAAAGTTGTGAAGTCTCAGTAAAGAAAAAAGAAACAGACATCAGAACAGAACTAGAACTTGATTTTCAGAAAAGTGTAAGACGATGATATGCTGCATTTGCTGTCGTGTCCTCCAAAGCCCAGAACAGACATCATTTCAACTTGCGACTAATAGAAAGTCTTCTTTTTCTATGCCTCGCCTGTTTAAAATCAATTTGAAACCACATGGTTGTGTTGTTCAAAAATATTACTGCCGTTTTTATTATTCTGGCCTGAGTTCAGCTCATTTTGTTCCTGAATGTAAAGCAGTTGTAACATTGTTTCAATAAATAATAGTTATTCAAATAAATATGAGTATAAGTACTATTTGTATTAGTATAAGTATAAGCTTTTTCATATACATAAAAGTTCTGTTACCACCTGTGATTGAGAAAACACAGGAGTCATAGAAAAAGAATTCTATCAACAATCTGTCAACAGGAAGTGAGAGGAAGAAAATGTATATCACTGTAGCTCCCACAGTGTGTGATTGACAGGGGAACCCTGCCAAAGAAACGAGCACTGATGAAATCATACAATGTACCATATGAGAACATTTTGCAGTATGACAAGTTCAAGGGTTGATGAATTTGATAAAATAAGATAAACATCCTATTAAGATGATATAGCAATATATGTGATTAAGAAATTCACATTTTTATGGTTTGTATGCTTACTGTCTTAAAGTTACTTATTTAAGTTCTCTAATTTCTAGATTGGGTCTCCAAATTATTCATCAGCCCCACTCCGGATTTCCACTGGATGCATGACGGCTGCGGACCGGCTCCGCTGCGTGTCTGCTGCGTGCTCCGCCGTCCGTCAATACCCACCAGGTCCGGATTTGTTGCGGCACGGCTGCGGCCATGACTTACAGCTGTAGTCACGAGGACCCACAAGTTCTTGCAAATTCACGTAGAATAGAAACACAAAACCACCACCAGTTAGTTTCCATCCAGAGGAGTAGAGTGGAAACAGCTCTGTGCTGTGTTTAAGGTGTAGTGCAGGGGAATATGATCCTCCGTGAGCACAGTGTATTTTATTTTGAAAATTAACCGGATGTTTTATTTTGCTTCTGTGCTCGACTTCCTGTCCCGCACTATCTGCCGTGTGCTGAATTGCTGCGGAGCTCTCAAAATAGAAGCTCTGCGTATCTGCTCCGGAGGGCTGCGGACCGCCGGAGCTGGGACGCAGTCGGAACGCAGCCGTTCTGCAGAGACCCCGGATTTCCACTGGATGCGTAACGCCGCCTTCACACTGGCACTTGAAATCAGCTCCGTAATACGCAATACGCCCCCAGCGGACATCGTACTACACAGTTGAAAAGCTTCGGAAGCGATTCACAAAAATGGCAGAGAGACTACAACGACTGATAAGTGTCTGAATGTCCGATTCTCTATGACCTCTCTTATACAGATATAAATAGAAAGGCTGCTGCGTGGAGAGAAGTTGCCCAGGCCGTTGACATGTCAGGTCGGTTAAATGTGATATAGCGGTATAATGTCAGTAGTTCGATGTCTGTTGCTAGCTAACCAATTAGCATTAGCAGGTTTTTTTATCAGTACCATAGCAACGCTAACTTCTGTCGGAAAGGAACCGTCAGTAGCCTTTCACAACAGTTAAATTGTTTTGAACGCATCCGGATGACCAACTGACACGATTTTTTTCGCACCGCACTCGTTCGGGCCCGGTTCGGACCCATTCGCATGCGGTCTGCGAATCGCCATAGGAAGTGAATGACTTCCGGTCGTTTTGAAGCCGTATCGGAGCTGATTTCAACTGCCAGTGTGAAGGCGGCGTAACGGCTGCGGAACCTAGTGGATATTGACGGATGGCAGAGCACGCAGCAGACACGCGTATTATCGTATTTTGCAATGGCCTTGCCTGAATCAATTACTGTTTTATTTGACTGTTTTCTTGCAGCCAAATAACAGAACTGCTTTATTCCTTGACAATCTGTCTATCGCCCAAATAAAAGAATAGCAAACAAACAAAAGTCATTCAAGAGTAAAAGAATCTTTAAGTTTAATTTAATTCTGCATAATTTAAAGTCCTGGTAAAGCAAAAAGTAATGTTTTTCGAGTCTGTCACACGCCACAGAAAAATGTGTTATAAAACCACCCAGCCAAATTTGAATGATAAAAAAGTGTCTAAAATAAGGATTCAAAATTGTGGGAAAAAAAAGCAGCACTGTCTGCAATGAGATGTTAGAGGCGTGTCTGCTGAAAGCACTGAGCCGAAGAAAGAGCCGCTGTGCAGTGGCGCCGGCAGCCGTAATCCTGTACGCACCGTGCACATATTTTTTTCAAATTCATTTTGTACAGTTGGAAGTTCTGGTTTAGCAAAACCAGTCTATCATTTCAGCCAATCACAGGAATGCGTGGTAGATGCATGGTCAGTGTGTGTTGGTGAAGCAGAAGCTGGCTCGACGGTGACAGAATCGCGGTTGTTGTTGTTGTTACCGGGGCTGTTGAGTGAGAGCACCGTTTTCTGTAAGGCAAGGCAAGGCAGCTTTATTTGTATGGCACATTTCAGCAACAGGGCAATTCATAGTGCTTTACATAAAACATTAAAGAGCAGTTAAAAATGAATAAAACTGTGACCCATCTGTACGTTTTCTCTGAACTGTTTGGAGTACTTTAATAAACCAGCTGGTGCGAGAACTTTCCTCTCGTCTCCGATTTGTAGTAGAACATTACATTAAGCATGTGATTACAGAATTGGGAATAAATGGATTGCTGAATCCAAAGTACAGCACACCGGACATTGGTTTATTTTGCCCCGAAAACACGTCTGAAACAGGTTCACCCGTTCGCCCCTCAGTGGCTTATTTATAAATAATTAAGTTATTATTATTATTATTATTATTATTATATTAGATAATTAAACTGTATATATATATATATATATATATATATATATATATTTTTTTTTTTATATATATATTTGTTTTGTTGAAAGTCACTACAGATATGACTACATTGTTCTGTTTGTGTGTGTGTGTGTGTGTGTGTAGCTGGCTCTGTTGTATCTGCCCCTTCTGCATGGCTCTTCTGCAAATATGAGCTAATGTATCAAAGCTGCAATGAGGATTGTGTAAACCCGGCCTGTTGGCTGGTATTTGAAATGTGTGCGGTAGGCTACTCAGAGTTTTATGGTGGTGTTGTATCGGTAACGATAGTATACTGAATAAGGTATAAATTGTATATATTTTAAATATTGCTCGTGTAGTATTCAATTATTTAATATATATTGTTTCCTATTATTTAATTTATACTTTGTATGTGTGCTGTGTGTCTGATATTTTTGCTGCTGCAACACCATTATTTCCCATTTTTTTGGGATCAATAAAAAAAATCTAATCCAAGGTAATTTAGTGGCAGCTATTTTGCTTGTGTTTAAAGGCATTTAAAAGTTCCATGACGTGGTGCTCTTTAGATGCTTTTATATAGACCTTAGTGGTCCCCTAATGCTGTATCTGAAGTCTCTTTTATATAGACCTTAGTGGTCCCCTAATACTGTATCTGAAGTCTCTTTCCCAAAATTCAGCCTTGGTGCAGAATTACAGCCACTACAGCCAGTCCTACAATGAGATTTCCTTAGGATGTGCCATTTCTGTGTCTTTAAATGCTATTGAGGAGGAGAGAGGGGGGGCAAGGTGGTGTGGTGTGGCCTTGACCAACTGCCACAAGCCATGATGTCTCTCTCTTTCTGCGTTTAATTTCCTTCTTTTCTGTGATGGCCCTGCCCCAGTATCAGCCATAGCTTTTAAAATAAAATAAAATTACAATTAGGCCTATATAAAGAAATTTCCTGCTAACTTTTACCTGGCTGGATACAATAACAAAGGTTTTTCCGGTGTTCAGATTAAATCTGTGACCCGTCAGAATGCGTGCTCTGTATAACGCCGTCTGCCTGCCGTACATCATTTTGTGACTTCGCAGGAAAAATCTGACCCGGTCAGAGGCCTTTCTAACAACTATATAAAAATAGTGTTCTTTTCACTGTTAGTCAGGTTTGCTGATACAGGTCATTTATGATCATCAGATGAAAAAGTACACAGTTTCAGAAACATTCAAAAGTTACATATAGGCACTTTAACAGAGCTGTTTATTCATGTATTTATTAGACTGCAGTGCCCTGCTACACCCAGTAATGCCCTGCAGTGCCCTGCTACGCCATGAACTACTACAGCTACTACTTCTAGTCACAGTTCCATTATATTTATTGTGACTATTATTGCCACTGTTCATCACACCCCCAACCGGCACCGTCAGACACCACCTACCAAGAGCCTGGGTCTGTCCGAGGTTTCTCCCTAATAGGAAGTTTCTCCTCACCACTTTCGCCTTAAATGCTTGCTCTTGGGGGAATCACTGGAATTGTTGTCTTTGTAAATTATAGTGTGGTCTAGACCTACTTTGTGTCTTGAGCTAACTCTTGTTATGATTTGATACTATAAATAAAATTGAATGTATTTATTAGACTGAAAGCTAAGAAAGCTTGTGGAACGCAGCAAAGTCGTCGCTCACATACTAGGTGAACTAAACAACTCCGGTGCAAAGGGCGTTTGTAGTTAACATAGTTTTTATATAATAGAGGAAGGGTTATGTTAAGGAGGGCTCCAGTGTGTCATTGAACCATGATTTCAGGCCCGCCCTAAAAAGAAATTCCTGGGCACAGAAATGGTGAAAAACACAATTGACAGACACAATTGAGTACTACATATTTTACAGTATTTATTAAGTATTTTCTAACATATAAAATGTGTTTAGAAAGAAATAACTGATTTTGCTTGATTTGATTTTAACCAAGACTGAGTCAAGCCTGACCTGACATGGATGTTACAACCTTTTTCAGGTCTCTGTAAGTTAGAGGATCACACTAATGACGTTTTTCCATTACACTGTACCTACATTTTCCATTATGAAAAAAAATCCCTGGTGCTAGGTAACAGGAACTTTTTTTAGTATCACCTCCGTCGAGGTTCCAAGCGAGCTGAGGCGATACCAAAAGGGGACGTGAAAACCTGCAGACTGCTGATTGGTTAGAGTGAATCATCACTAATCAGGTTCCTCCAGCTTCTTTTAAAAACAAAATTGTCTTCCGGCTGTGGCAAACACATGCCGAGAAAAACAACACACCTTCGACGGTCTGTGTGTGTCACGTTAGGTCACGGCAGTTTCCTGCGGAGTCGCTATGACGACCAGCCACGCTCTCCTCACTAAATCTGCAATAATAATAATAATAATAATAATAATAATAATAATAACTTTATTTGATATAGCCCCTTTCACAGACAGAGTCACAAAGTGCTTCACATGATCAACATTTGTACAAAACATAGTAAGTTATACAACTAAAAAGACTAAAAACAGTCATTAAAAGACAACATTTTACATACAGGAATCAAAAGCAAATTTAAACAAGTGTGTCTTCAGCTGCTTTTTAAAAGCTTCAACAGAGACTGCAGAACGTAAGACAATAGGAAGAGCATTCCACAGGTTTGGAGCCACCGCTTCAAAGGAACGGTCACCTCTAGTCTTTAAACGGGTGCGTGGGACAACCAGTAAACCCTGGTTAGAAGACCTGAGGGGCCTATTTGTAGTGTATGAATGGAGCAGGTCCGAGATATACGCCGGAGTCTGATCATGCAAAGCTTTATAAGTCAGAACCAAAACTTTAAATTTGATCCTGAAGTTAATTGGAAGCCAATGTAATGAGTATAAAATCGGAGTGATGTGCGACATCCTGCTAGACCTGGTTAGCAGCCTTGCAGCAGAATTCTGGACTAGTTGTAAACGGTCCTGGGGCGATTTACTGAGACAGGTGAAAATAGAGTTGCAGTAATCAAGCCGAGATGAAATAAAAGCATGAATAATCATTTCAAGCTCAGAATGTGAAACAGCTCCTCTAAGTTTGGCAATGTTTCTTAACTGAAAGAAACATGTGCGGGTCAGAGATTTAATATGCTGATCCAAGTACATGTTATTATCAAATATTACACCAAGGTTTTTCAGTTTGGACTGAACAGCTAAAGACAAGGAGCCCAGCAGCTGACTAATCTTGGAAGCTATAGTATCCGGAGCAACAATAAGGACTAGAAAGTTGTTTGCGAGCCAATCCTTGATCAAATTGAAACATCTAAGCAATTTCAACACTTTGTCAGTGTCTTCTGGCTCAAAAGAGACATACAGCTGGATGTCATCTGCATATAAGTGATAAGAAATATCTCCAACTTGGCTAATTATATGTCCCAGGGGGAGCATGTACAATGCAAATAAAAGCGGACCTAACACAGAACCCTGCGGCACCCCACAGGAAAGGGCCACAGTTTCTGAGGAATAGGGACCAAGATACACCGAAAAACTTCTGTCTGATAGATAGGAGGTGAACCAATCCAGGGCGCTTCCTGAGATACCGACCCAATGCTTAAGTCTTTCAAGCATGATGTTATGATCCACTGTATCGAAAGCGGCACTAAGATCCAGCAGCACCAAAACAGAGCATTGACCCTTGTCAGAGGACATTAATAAATCGTTGGACACTCTAAGAAGAGCGGTTTCAGTTGAGTGTTTCTGACGGAAACCAGATTGAAATTTATCTAAAATGTTGTTGTCATTCAGGACAGCAGTGAGCTGTTTAGCAACAACTTTTTCAAAAATTTTGGAGATAAAAGGCATTTTCGAAATGGGCCTATAATTTTCCGGGAGTGATGTATCCAGGTTGGTTTTCTTTAAAAGTGGCTGCACACTTGCGTGTTTAAAATACGAAGAGACACAACCAGATTGCAGAGAGCTGTTGAGTATAGCGAGAACCCAAGTACTCACAGACCCAAGAACATTTTTAAATAATGAAGTTGGTATAATATAAGATTTCATACTGCTAACCAGATCAGTGAGTTCTTGTAGCGAGATTGGAGCAAAATGGTTCATGATTGATGGACGGATTGAGTGAGCCGAAAATGGAGGAGTCGAAGGGATAATGCCGTTTCTGACATCACTGATTTTCTTTACAAAGAACTTGAGAAAGTCACTGCAGTCCTTATTTGAAAAAATTGGCACTTCAGGGGGAGCAGGATTGACAATATTGTTGATGGTTTCAAAAAGGACTTTAGGGTTTTGTTTACTGGATGAAATAAGATTAGTAAAATAAGATGTTCTCGCCACCTTGACCATGTTGTTGTATTCAGTTAAGAGGTCCTTGTAATATAGTTGGTGAACATAAGGCTTGGAGGATTTCCACTGTCGTTCCGCCCTGCGACAAGTACGCCTGAAACAGTGTATGGAGTCACTAAGCCATGGGGATGAGTTGACGGGGGAAACACGACGCATTTGACATGGAGCCACTTTATCCAACACTGATATGCAATTTGTGTTGAATGAATGGACCAGGTCATTAATGTCAGCATGAGAGGACAGTACTGCGCTTTGGACAAAAGCTGCAGTAACCTTCTCAGCTGAGGAGTGATTTAAGATGCGAGAACATCTTACATTTTTACTGGGCAATACATTGGATAAAAAGACAAATTACACAAAAAAAAACACAATCATGGTCAGTAATATGCAGTTCCTCAGTGCAAACAGAGTCAATATTAAGACCATGCGTAAAAACAAGGGTCCAAAGTGTGACCCCCAATGTGTGTGGGACCAGAAACATGCTGGACAAAATTAAAAGCCTCAGTTACATTAAGAAAATCAGCAGCTAAAGTGCAAGACAAGTTGTCAACATGGATATAAAAATCTCCAACCATAATAACGTTATCCAACATAATAATGGATGATAAAAAATCACTAAATTCAGAAAAAAAAAGAACTGTTAGAACCAGGCGGTCGATAAATTAAAATACAATAAAATGGATTAAAATTACCAACTTTGGTAACCTGCAGTTCAAATGAGGAAAAAACTCTACTGGGTACTGTCCGACTTTGAAAGCAGCCTTTATATACCACCGCGAGTCCTCCACCACGACCTGAGGTCCTGGGAGTACTGATAAAACAGTCAGGTGGACAAAGTTCAATTAGAGGGCCGTATTCTAAGTTTTTCTGCCAAGACTCTGTCAGGAACAAAAAATCAAGGCACCTATTAATAAACAAATCATTCAGAATAAAAGATTTGTTTGTAATGGATCGAGCATTTATCAGCACCATCTTGAGAGGCGCTGACCCACTGCTAGGTACAGGAGGGGCCCGGGCCAGGGGACGCAGATACCTTGGAAGTGATCCACCAGAGCGTTTCTTCAGGGTGGACGGCCTAATTGTTAAAATGGTCGGAATGGGACGATAGAGTGGTGATTCATGTGTAATTGCCACTGACGGGCTGTAGGGGGAGATGTCACTGCTGACAATGTCCTGAGAGAAAGAAGTGGTACTGGGACAAGAAGAGTCTGCGAAGGGGGTGTGTGGTGTAAATACACATACCCCCCTGAAATGCAATGGAAAATGGAGGAGGGGCACCGCGGCCGAGTCGAGTCGAGCCAAGCCGAGCAGAGCTGGTACTATCAATGGGTAAACACCATAAGAAAAGCAGTCGGTAGGGTGTCTGCATGAGGTCTGCTGTCCAGTTTCCCAGCAACCATCAAACAGTAGTTTTGCTTGTTTGACGAAAGGCCACTGTTGTCACCCGTTTATTTGCTCGGCCTGATACCTTTGACCCCAGTACATTTGTAGCTCATTGATGAGGCCCACGGCAAACAAGGCAGATAAGCTTATTTTGGGACGGCAGCCAACCAAAAGAACTTTTAAGTCTTTGAGCTAACATGACTTCTCACCTTGTCCTCTGTGGAGTTTGCCATCTGGGTGCATGGCTCCGCCTGGCCCTAGGTGGTAGACTTCACACTGAGACGCAAAGACAACGATCTCTGAACATGCTGTGTGAGGTAGGAGACTGCACACCAACAACACAATTCTTGTTTGCACATCCAATATTATGGCTCAAAGAAGAAAGTCGTGCTTACCAGAGATGAAACTAAAACAAAGTTTTAAATTATTTATTTATTACATTTATTTAGTTTTTTATTTATTCATTTATTTAAATGTATTATGTATTTAATTATATTTATTATTATTTGTTTGAGGGTGCACACAACAACAACAAAAAAATAAAAAATCATAAGCAGTCATAACTTTGGGGTTTTGGAGTGTTTGTTTAAAAATTGTAATGGACATTTTTCACTGTTGTATAAAACAGGCATGCAACCACGTCATGGGTAATGAAGCTAAGCGCAAATTATTTCAGGAAGACGTCATTAACCCAATCACTTCTCATTCTTAAAGGGGTGATAGAATGATTATATAGGGTATTTTACACTGTTCCTGTCTCCTAATGGGGTATGTAACATTGGTTGGGCTGAAAATTGCCCGAATGCTATTTTATTAAGCCCTTAACTACCCTGTGAATATGGCTCTATTTGGAACAAGAGCTTTTCTTCCAAATATGGTATGCTAATGAATATTCAGAATGAGCTACGCGCTGATTGGTTTGAGCAAACTACATAGAAACACATGGGAGACTCGACAGCAGGTCTCATATTTCAGACACTGCAAAGTTATACATTGTTTGTCGGGCTATTTCGTTATTAAATTCACCTCTGAGACTTTTTTAAGCGAGAAATCAACTATATAAAGCTCAAATATGGGCCGTTTATGAAAATTGATGGCTAATTGCAAATTTGGTAAGACTGTGTTTGGAGTTCAGCCGCGTGCTGCCTCGCCGCCCACCGGGTGCTGCCCCGGCCAGCCTGCCTTCCTTCACAGACCCCGCCTGCTATGAGGTAGTTGGAGCTCCGCCACGGCTGGCAGCCCACAGCAGGGACTACCAACACCGCTGCCCTGACAGAGCTCCAGGGCCTTCAACTCCCCTCTTCCTGCTAGCTAAATGGCCCGTTGTGTGAGAGTGAGAGCGCGGTCAGCGAGCTTGTTACACCAGCAATCTCTTACCACATGTTACACACATGTCACGCCACTTCTAACTAAAGGTCTTATAAAGCTAACAACTGTGTCCGATTTCAAGTTAATGAATATTTGTGAAGACAAAGTGTTTCGTTAGCTGCGACCAGGCCAGCTGACAGTCTTGCCTGGGCCCGGGACGAGATAAGCTTAGATGGGCCCCCCGCGCCCAGATCTCTCCTTTTTCCTTGCTCTTCCTCTCCTGTTCCTCTCCTCTCCTGTTCATCTCCTGTACCTCTCCTCTGCTCTTCCTCTCCTGGTCCTCTCCTCTCCTCTTCCTCTCCTGCTCCTCTCCTATGCTCTTCCTCTCCTCTGATCTTCCTCTAATCTGATCTTCCTCTCCTCTCCTCACATCTCTCACTGAAATTAATGTGATCAGTCTCTGATCCATCCTGCTCAGACTCTCCGACAGGGCAGCGGGCCCCTCCCGCGATTTTTTCTCTCTTTTCTCTTTCACCGTAGCCTGACTCTGTCCCTCCGTTGCGGGGCAGCGGGCCCCTCCCGCATCACTCTCTCTGTCACCTGACAGCAGCTGGATCTCTCTCCTCTCTGTCTCATCCTCTCTGACGGAGATACCAAACTCAACTCTTTCTGTAAAAGAGAACGTGTTGTCTCAGGCTTTTATACAAGCTAATGGACGTTAACATGAGAGCTGGCCTGTTAGCTTACGTTACAAGGCTGCGCTGTTTTTTACCTCGCTCTACGGTGACAGTTCCAGCTTCACCGTCCACCTTTTTAAAAAAATATTTGTTTAGAAAATCTGTAAGGCCTCTATTTTCTTCTTCTCTTTTCCTTCCTTTTCTGAGCACCGGACTTGTGCTGACCGGACATTTTGAGCATACTGAACTTCAAATCTACTGAAAACAACATCAACTTTTGATAAGGGGTCCAACCATTTTTGTGTTGGGGGTGGGGGGGTTCTTGACCACTATTTCAAGGACAATTAGGAAGAAAACAAATAAAAAGCTTTTATGTAACTCAAATATTACATATTTTTTTCCACAAATTTAAAAAAATGTTTTTCAATTATTCCATAATTTAATGAGGGCCCAGTTCTGGGCCCCCAGTTCTGGGCCCCCCCCTACTGTGGGCCCGGGACAACAGACCCGTTTGTCTCCCCCTATCGGCGGGCGTGGCTGCGACTGTCCCTTCAATCCTAGCTATGTGTAGCTACAAACCACGGATAGTTAGCTTCCTTTTCGCCTTAATTCCAGTATATTTACAGTTTGAATTTCGTCACGCCACTTACACAACATCTAACTAAATGTCTTATAAACCTAACAACGGTGTCCGATTTCAAGTTAATATTTGTGAAGACTAGCTAGGTGTTTCGTTAGCTGCGACTGTCCCTTCAATCCTAGCTACAAATCACGGATAGTTAGCTTCCTTTTCGCCTTAATTCGAGTATATTTACAGTTTGAATTTCGTCACGCCACTTACACAACATCTAACTAAATGTATTATATAGCTAACAACGGTGTCCGATTTCAAGTTAATTAATATTTGTGAAGACTAGGTGTTTCGTTAGCTGTGACTGTCCCTTCAATCCTAGCTACAAATCACAGATAGTTAGCTTCCTTTTCGGCGTCATTCGAGTATATTTACAGTTTGAATTTCGTCACGCCACTTACACAACATCTAACTAAATGTCTTATAAAGCTAACAACTGTGTCCGATTTCAAGTTAATGAATTTTTTTGAATTCCAGAGGAATTCTAAGAGGAGGCTAGCTAGCTAGCTCTCATTGATAGAGCTCCATCCAGCCGCAGGCTCTATCAATGACACTCACGGACAAGCGGTGTTTATTATCGTTTGTTTAAATAACTCAACACATTATAATTACACACATTAAAAGAGTAACTGGAACCTGTGGTAAGAGAATGCTGGTGTAACAAGGTCGCTGACCGCGCTTTCACTCACATACACCGGGCATTTAGCTAGCAGGAAGAGGGGAGTTGGAGGCCCTGGAGCTCTGTCAGAGCAGCGGCGTTTCGTAGTCCATTAGCCCAAAACGGTGACTTTGCGCGGGTATGGAGTAGGGCTGCACAATTAATCGAATTTTAATCACGATCACAATTTTGGCTTCCCACGATCAAATTTGCGTGATCAAGCGATATTTAAAATGCCTCATTCCCTTCATAGAACAGTTTTTGCAAAGCCAATCTAGCGCTCCATAAACCACTGTCTGATCACATGTCTCCATGAGCCAATCAGAGCTGTTCCCTGCCTGCACCGCGCAGCTTAGTTTCTAGATCATCGTGACGCTGGTCACGATGTTTACCAGTTTACCAGTAAACGCAACGTTATGTCCCGGCTGTGTTGTTTTTCAGACAACAGCAGTGACCAGTGCTAGTTTGTGTCTTTTAGCTCATAGCTTTAGCAGCAGACTATTGGACGTCCCGATGTTGGAATCCTACAGTGAAATACAGACACACTACACTGTTTAGCAGTCAGCATTTTAGCCGTGTTTAATCCAGTTACTACTGCGGCTAACGGTAGGCTAACGTTACCTGCTGTGTAACGTGTTATTAATGTTTACTAGGGTGACATGCAGCGATGTTTATGTTGCCTCTAACGTGGGTTTCGGAGCCTCAGAGCGCAACGCAGACATGTAAGTGGCAGTGTAATGAGCCACAGAAATCCGCGTAGCTATTTCGTCCGGTAGATACCAGGCACCACATGCGCCGTTAACGTGAACAGAAAATTGCGTTGCCTGTATCTTTCACGGCAAACATGCATGTGTGGAAAGCGGTCGCACAACAGCTGAAATGGCATACTCCTTCACAGTATCCTTCAATAAAGGAGGAATGTAGCACAATATGGATGTATTAGTAGGAATGTAGCACAATATGGATGTAAAAGCAGTTATAATTATATAATTATGTGACAATAAAATTTGTTTTGGCTAAAATCAACAAATAATCGTGATAATTAATCGTGATCTCAATATTGATCAAAATAATCGTGATTATCATTTTGGCCATAATCGTGCAGCCCTAGTATGGAGTGCTGTGGGTTGCCAGCTGTGACTGAGCTCCATCTACCTCACAGCAGGCCGGGGTCTGTGAAGGAAGGCAGGCCAGGCGACGAGGAAGCTACACAGGCAGCACCAGCCTCTGAACTCCGACACACAGTCGGACAAAATTTGCAATAAGACATCAATTTTCGTAAAACGGCCCATATTTGACCTCTACATAGTTGATTTCTCGCATAAAAAAGTCTCAGAAGTGAATTTAATGGTAAAATAGCATATGAACAATGTATACAATTTCTGAGATCTGCACCACCTAGATTCAGAAGACTAACTGATCTCAGGTCAGTTGTGTAGCCTATGCAAATGTTGGGGCGTGACAAAGAGAAAGACTAGAGCCAAATGAGGAGGAGCCGCAATAGTTGACGTCAACTATGGGGCTTGTTGAGATTCGCCCGTTTTCAGAGGCAGTTTCAAATAGTGAGATTTGCAGAGAAAAGAGATGTCAATGGGATTTAGAGGTTCTATGTATGTCCTAGTTACCCACTAAACTGTCATTATTCAACTATGACAAGGTAAAATCAGTTTTGCATTCTATCACCCCTTTAAATCAAATCAGCTGTTTAGAAGTGACGCTTTCAGTTAAACCAATCAGACTTGGCCACGAAATTCAAGGGCCAATCACAGCCTTACAACTCTGCTTTAAATCTGTTCTCTCCCTGTGCTGTCAGCTGTCGTTTCAGGCAAAGCGCTCGACCCTCCTCCTCCCCTGCCGCCTCCGGTCTTTGTGTTTCTCCCGGCTGACCGCTCCGTTGCCCCACCAGATCTAACCGGTAGCGCTCCACCTCCCGCACCAGTTCCGGCTCCTTCCCCCACAGAGAGGTGACGTTCCACGTCCCCAGAGCCAGCGTCTGCTGCCTGGGTCTGGTCCGTCGAGGCCCCTGACCTTCACTGCCACCCATGTGGCAGCGCACCCGACCCCAGCGGTTCCCCCCACAGGTGGTGGGCCCATGGGCTGGAGAGATGGGAGCCACGTTGCTTGTTCGGGCTGTGCCCGGCCGGGCTCTGTGGCAAACCCGGCCACCAGGCGCTCGCCGACGAGCCCGCCGTCTGGGCCTGGCTCCAGACGGGGGCCCCGGGCTTCCTCCGGGCAGGGTCACTCCATTTCTACCTTGTTTTTCCATTGGGGTTTTGAACCATTCTTTGTCTGGCCCCTCACCTGAGACCACTTTGCCTTGGGAGACCCTACCAGGAGCACAAAGCTCCAGACAACACAGCCCTCAGATTCACAGAGACACACAAACCTCTCCACCACGATAAGGTGATGGTTCACGGAGAGCATAAAGTGACAATAAATTACAAATATACTTTACTTGGGCAAAAGAGTAAAGGTAATCCAGCTCACTGTCTGAAGTTAAACAGACAACTTGTCATGGTGGACAATAAGATACATTATTTTCTAATTCTCTCTACCTCCCTTTTGACAAAATTTGCACCCTGATTTTTCGACATTTAATGTTCCTGGGCTTCGAGAAGAACAGCTCTAATGCCCTCTGGGCTCGACCTATTGATGGAAACCCTGCAACCTGTTAAGGTTCAAGGTCCATTTGGAGCACACTGTCAGTACTCATATTTTCAATAGGAAGATTAAAGTGCTCATATTATGCTCATCTTCAGGTTCATAATTGTATTTAGAGGTTGTACCAAAATAGGTTTACATAGTTTAATTTTCAAAAAACACCATATTTTTGTCGTACTGCACATTGCTGCAGCTCCTCTTTTCACCCTGTGTGTTGAGCTCTCTGTTTTAGCTACCACTAACAGAAGTGAGGCATCTCACTTCTGTTCCATCTTTGTTGGGAGTCGCACATGCGCAGTAGCTAGGTAAGGACTACTAGCCAGTCAGAAGCAGAGTATGAGGACATGCCATGCTAGCACAGTGGCGAGCATTATAACGTGTGTTACAAAGTGACGCACGAAAGTAAAGCTGGACTACAATAGTGTTTTCTGTTGGAGGTGGTAAGTCCCTTTGGGGTAGACTTTGGGCTTTTTAACTT
>NC_053119.1:8023049-8118049 GCF_010015445.1 Perca fluviatilis | reverse complement strand
GTTGGGTTTAGGTTTGATGGACGATATCCATCCGGATGGCTAAAAGAGACCTGTCCGTTCACCTGCAGGTTGTTTGATCCCCTGCAGCAGCCATTGAGTCCATATCTGCCACTGCGTCCTTGAGCGAGACATTGAATTTCATCCTGTTCAGAGGACGCCACTGCTGATTACATGCACACTGGATATTCAATCTTAATTAATTTAACTGTTGGAATCCTTTTACCTGCTCAAACTTTCAATATATACTTTTCAATGTCTGTCCAATACCTAGTAAAGTATAAATGACTATGCACTGTAAAAACGAGAACTTGAAATTGCTCATCTTACTTTGATTTTCAATTAAACAGAACAAAAACACATAATTGCATTATAAACTTTGTTAAAGTAGTTATCAACTCACTGTATTAAGTTTATTGTGATAAGTTGGTCTCACTTCAAAATGTATGGTGGCCACTTTGAAATTGTAGTTAGACTCAAATTGAGGCCAGGTCAATTACTCTTTCATGCTCCACGCTAAAACAGGGTTTCCTGGGCAGTTCTGCAGGGGTTTTCAGTTGCTACCTTTCGCCTGCTCTATGCCTTGAACTCGTTGCGCATTGCAGTCAGGTGGTTCATTGGCTGGTCAATTCCCATGATGCAAGGCAGTAAATGGTTGTGTCAAACTTTGCTGAAAAGTTTGCAGTTTGTTCGAAATACAAATGTAACTTTATGAATTCCTTTATTAAACGTGTCTGCTTAGAATGTAATGTTTTGTTGCCTGGTAATTGTCATTGTTGTGCTGGTTTACATTTGTAACCAGGAGGTAAGTGACTGTTACGTTTGATAAGAAGAGCTGGAGTTTTGCAGTGTTAGACTTTGAGCAGTAATAGGTCCTTCAGCCAGTATTCTGCGGGCCACACTTCACTAGTAGCTTTATGTCAAGTGATGCAAGATCAGCAGCTTTAGATGGGCCCCTTTTTGCACAGGGGCTTTTTAGAAGTCGAAACTTAGTTTTTACACACAAAAGTTGATTATCTGAACAAAGATAATTAGTTGACATGACTGTTTTTGAATTATTTAGTATGTGAAACTTAAGATTTTAAGTTTTTATATCTATGAAAGATAAATTATTTAAACAAAACATTATTAGTTGGCACAGCATATGAAAGTAAATTATTTGAACAAAACATTATTAGTTGGCTGAACTATTTTCAAAACGTAGGAGTTGAGTTAGTCTCAAAACTCAAAAATCTAGTGCAGTAAGTTGCCTTGAAATTTTGAGTTTTCACAACATTTTCTTTTTACAGTGTGGATTGCTATGAGTTTTGTACAAACATTTCATGGTCCCCAGAGGATGACATTGGTACATTTTGCTAGTGGTACGGTGACTCAGGGTGTAGCACAAATAAAGAAACAGTAAAAGTTACATTTGATTCCCAGCCAAAGACCTTTCAGTATAGAGTTTATCCAGTGTTCCCCTGAGCTTGGCTCTACAATTTAGATGGATTGGATATTGGATTAGATTAGTAGTCTGTAGGAATGTTCTCACTCATTTCCTATTCAGTAAATCTGCATTAATCCTGATAAACTGGTGACCTTCCATTCAGTGCATCAAGCAGACTCCATGACCCTAAAAAAACTATTAAACAGGACGGAAAAAACGAATGAATGACGATGCCACTAAAGATCAACAGAACATCCCAGAGAGATTTGCATGCACGACTTTTTGGTATGAGTGGGTGCAATGAATACCTCTGTGTATGGCACAAATCGCAAATATACCATTTTGTATGCATGATTATGGATTTCTACTATCTGTTTCTTTTTGCCCATGTCAATTATTGTGGGTAAAATTGCAAATGAAGAACTCTAAGATCCATAAATACTTAACTCAGTGAGTTAAGAACAAGCATTGCTCATTACTGTGGGCTGGTACATTTGGATTGTAGGAGTCATATTATTATTAAAATGATTACCCAGGAAACGGAAAATATCACCTGAACTGGAAAGTGGGCAAAAGGGAGAGCGCTGGTCTTATTTATAAATCATTTACGTCAGGACATGAGTGCGCAGATTTAGGCCTTTGTTACATAGCCAATGATTCACTCACTTTGTTCAGCTGCATGCCAGATTGTATTTCCAGTACAAACCTAAAGACATGTCAGAGAGTCCGTTGTTTGTCAGTTTATTTTGTCCAATAATTGCTTATCTGTTACATACACTATTAATGGCTTCAGATTCCTACTTCTATTTCATGTAATTTTCCATCCAGATATATGATTTATTTTAATATTTTCTGTATTTTGATGTGTATATTAAGGAAAAAACACAAATAGATACTGATGAGCTAAAAAAAACTGTACTGTCCACTTTTAGTTTGTATTGTCTACCCTTAAAATAAGTTGTTGTTTTGCCTACATGTTCACTGTACTTACAATTAAAGCTACTCATAGCGGCTAATCACTGACTACGTTTACATGCACGTAATATTCAGATTTTTGCCCTTATTCTGAAAAAGACGATATTCCGACTAAGCTGTTTACATGGCTAATGAACGTGAGTATTCCACTATTATTTCCGTTCACATGCTACAATCAGTCAATCAGTAACTAATCATTAGCTAACCATTCATTACTCATTCATTTAACATTTGTGTGTACCTTATTGTAAAGTCTTAGCGGGAATAATAGTGGAACATTAGTGTGCCAGGCTGCTGTTTGTGTTGACTCACACTCACTCTTAACTTCAGTTTGAGGACTTTACTCCACGACGAGCATCCTAAGTCGCTCATCAGGATAGAGGAATCAGCTCACCAGTCTGCTGCTGACTCTGCTAGCCTGGCCGCTCAAAGATTTAAAATGTAAACATCAGAGTAAACACCGAGGAAGAGGTGGAGATGTGAAGACAGGTCGTGAAGATGTGAAGAAGTCGACAAGCCAGACCATCTCAGCGTCCAGAAAAAGAACGTTATTGAAAACGCAACAATAAAGGTCCAAGGTGCAGGGTTGTAATTATTAAAATTAACCGTAATTGTAAAATTACGCCTATGGTCCATCTCCATCTCTACATCAGAGGGGCTACCAAGGCTAGTGTGGAGAAATTTAACACAGACTGCCCTTTAAGCTTGTAAAATTTCATGTGACAAATAAAAATTGATTGATTGATTGATGCATGAAGGGCTTAGCAGACAAAAAGAGCTACACAGGAGTCAGTCATACAAAATCCCCTATTATAATCAGTTCGGCGCCCAGCTGTCTATTAACTTTGATGTAAAGAGAGATCCATGCTACGCTTGTCCCTTACCCCACACTCCATATGATCAAAACACACACACACACACACACACACACACTCTGCTGCTGGTGTTAATCAGTGTGTGTGGGAATGTTGGTGCAGAGCACGCGGGCCTCTGCTGAGCTGAGAAGCGAGTAGCTGCTTGCGTGAGAGGATAATCTTTTCCTGGGCCTCCAGGTCTCTGCAGGTACATGCCACTGCACTTGCTATCAAATAACATTCGATCTAGGTACTTTCAGCTCCCTTTGATGGCTGAATACAGAGGGAGCGCCCGAGGGCCTGTTTGTGCGAACCCAAAGGGACAGAGTTGCTATTTGTCATTTATACAAGCATTATGTCACAGGACAATTGCTAACGCTAAAGTGGAAATTTGAGACGAGATGTGTCGAGTGCTGTAGTTAATGAATAGCGAGGGCTTCGTGAACAGCCTTGTGATTCACGGCGACTGTTGTTGTTGTCGTCGTGACTCGGCCTGCTGGTTAACACTCAACTGCGTTGCTCGCGAGGAGACACTTACATAAACGTGTCGCCGTGGGAACAGACAAAACACCAACAAGTATCAATGGAAAAACAGGCACAGAAAGTGTAAAGTGTAGACAAAATAGCAATTTATTAATAACTTATCATTTCTTTACATTCGTAAGAGAGGAAAGTGGAGGGGGTTGGCAGAGGGCACCAAGATGGCGTTCCTCTGGAAAATGGCCTTCTCTGTAGAGGGGCAACATGACCCTCCAAAGCTCTGGATTCTTTTTCTCTCATCTTGACAAATAAAAACTGCATTTTCACAGAGTTTTCCCTGAAGAGGCGAGGTTTTAGCAAAGCCTCCTAACTTTTTCCATGTGTCAGAGACTTCTACCGTTTGTGCACAGATCAGGATTACTCACATTAACCTTCAGAGATCCAGACAACACATGTTCCTGTTTCGGACTCAAACGTGTGTATGCTATCTTTAATGTGGTGCCAAATTCAAAACTGCAATGAAAACTGCTCAATGTTTAGTTGACATTTTGTGTGAAAACTTAAAAAGAAAATCTCTGGGATACTGTAAGAGTTGAGAAAACTGGCAAATCTCTCTGAAGGCTAATGCGCATTAACAACCTTCTGAGCGCAAAAGTAAGGCAAACAACCAAGGGGACTTTGATTTGTGAGAGGGTGGGTGCAAAAACAAGGCCCGTCGGCTGAATTCACACGTAAAGCGATTATCAAATATATTACACGTACACATTTTTGCACAATTCTTGGAAAGCCTACTTGATTTTTGGCATAATCAACTTAAATATACTGATCAATATGCAGTTTGTTTGCTTACATAAAAGTAGAATATGAAACAAAGAGAATCTTCAGTACCCACTTTCAAAGGGTATATACTAAAGCAAGGCTTGTACTGTATTGTCTTTTATATTAAGATATATACACAATGTATAAATGTTTGTAAAAGATTTCACAAATGCAAAATCGAGTCCAGTATATAGGGTGCCATCTAAAGATGGGGTGCTTCAACCCCACACAGGCAAGTCTTCACAGAAGACGAAGAAGAAGACGTCTGGGGGGAACCAGTGCTAGACCCCAAAACAAACATTTAAAAAAAAAAAGGAGTTCATTTTTAGATCTGTCCGGTTTGAACAATCATGTCTCTTTGGCACACCAGCCCAGGAGCTTTGAAGCATAGCGTACAGCTGTCCGACATATCACTTTGAGTTTCCTCAGACACAATGACAGAAGGAGTTATAAGACCTCAGGAGTCCGACAGTGATACAAGATTGAAAGAAAGTGTCTGCGCTCTTTAAATGACTCTCTTCCTGTCTCTGTCTCTTTTACTGTCTCTCCTCGTTTAGTCAGCAGCAGCTGCGTCTCGGAAAGACAGCTTTGGCCCTCCGGTAACGACGCTCGGCAACAGTGGCCTCAAACCTGCTGTATCAATAAGATCAAGAGCACAGTCCCATGGCAGACTGCGGGGAAAAAAGAGAAACTTTTGCAGCTTTTTCAACAGGAGGCCCACGAAACCTCCAGCCAGGAGAGTTGTGACGGCAGACCTCACGTGGACTGCAGGGCGTCCAGCTGGAAGACGTTGTGGTTGGTCGGGGTGGTGAAGTAGAGCTGCTGGGTCGGCGGCGCTATGCGGTTGTCGCACGGGCGCTTCAGGCCCAGGGTGCGCTCAAAGTCCAGGAGCTGGCCCATGAAGTTGAAGTTGGGCGAGATGTTGGACTTTTTCATCTTGACGATGTCGTAGGCGTCGTTCATGGACAGGTTGAGCTTCTGCATCAGGTAGGCCACCGTAACGGTCACCGAGCGGCTGATGCCGGCCAGGCAGTGGACCAGGACGCCGCACTTCTGGCCTCGAGCTTCATCTGGTAGAAAGAGGAAAGGGTGGAAATGTTATAGACCTCTTCCACAAGTACACAACCGATTTAAAAAAAAACAAACAAACGGATTTATGTCAAAAAACACTTTATGACAAATCAATCAAATATTCCGTCAATAAAATGTCAGAAAAGTCCATGGTGGCATCTTCGTTTTGTTTGCTTTGCCTTTAAAAAAGAAAAAGAAGTACTCTTTAGGGGGCATTATTTGCACATTTTAGACTCACTCGTCCTTCTACAAGTGACGAAAAGTGCAGCCCCTTTCTACACAGACAGAACAAACTTGTGCTAAACATCTGTGACATTTAAGTCAAGCTGTGTTGGACTTTGGAGCGAGTCCAGGGAGCCGGAGCAGCGGAAGTTATTATCCTGTTATTATCTCCCAGTCGTGTCAGTCAACAAACAGGGGCTGCGACAGTAGCGCACATAAACAGAACCGACATTCTTTCGGTTTTGGCCTAGAGTAGCCGGTTGGGAAATTGACTATTACGGTCTATTAAATCATTCTTCCGCTCGCCAGGGCTCCTCCGACAATGGTGCCATTTGGGCGTGTAAATGTAGGAGTCATGAGGGCACCCTGTCAAGGCGAACAGGATGTCAACAGGGCCTGTAAATGGCTCCTTTTGTAATGTGGAGGGAGGAAGGAGGGAGGAAGGGGGGGGGGCAATGCCATGTCCTAGATTACTTTCAATGCCACTTCCTTCCTGTTGCGCTCAAATTACCGCCCTCCCCTTGTTCACTCTCCCCATTGTGCTGTTTCAACGTCGCCCTTTGTGCTGCAATTACACAAGAGGTAGGGCCAGGATGTCTTCCATTGAAGTCAAATCATTTGTACACAGAGCATTTTAGCCTGTGCACCATTAGAGGCAGACTTGTATTCCTCTGCCTCAACACAATGGCCTTAATCTGCCTGCTCAGTGTGTCCCGCCTGATTGACTGATAAGATCACAGCCAGGGACAGCTCATCTAATCTCAATTGCACAATAACAACCTAAGAACTTCCTGGCAGCGATAAGACATCTATCCTATTAATAAGATTGTGTCCATGACTATCTTGCTTTTGCACCTTAACTTTGTCTGCATACATTCAAATCTATCACACAGGACCATCAAGTGAGGAATTAGGTGAATAGCGCTGAAATGATTAGTCGAATAATCACTTGACAGGTTGGATCCCGCTTCTAAAAATGTTACAATTTGCTGTAATGTCATTGTAAACTCATATATTTGACTTTAGGTCAGACCAAAAAGGACAATTCTCCACCATTTTCTGACATTTTATAGATAAAATGACTCAAAAACGATACTTTGCATTTGAAATAATAATGAAAATAATCATTATTTGCAGCCCTGAAAGTGAATGAGCATGTACACAATCCAGAGGCCTGAGGTTATTTGCAGCAAGAGCAGCTGCGGTGTGTTTTTTAGCTCTGCAGAATTACTTACCAATGAAGCTGATGGCCTCGGGGAAGAACTGGGAGAGATTCTGGCTCCAGTGGTCCGAGATGGGGATCTGCTTGTACTTAAACTCCCCCGCGTTCTCGAACAGGTTGGGCAGATTGGGAGTCACGTTGAGGATGTACTTGATGCCGTACTCCTCCAGCACGTCCAGGTTGGTGGAGTCCTTGGCGCAGCCCAGGTACAGGTGCGGCAGGATCTCCACCGGGAAGCAGGGCTGCGGGTTGGACAGCGGGCTGCCGTCCGAGTCCGTGGCGCTGCACGGGTCGATGTCGGACTCGATGTCCGACGAGTCGGAGCTGATCCGCAGCCCGCCGAGGCCCAGCACCTGGGCGGTGGGGGAGCCGGTGTTGGAGGAGCCGTCCAGGTTGGTTTCGCACAGAGCTGGATACTCGGCCTGGAATTTACTGAAGCCACCTGGAGAAAAAAAATGTAACAGAGGTGCAATTATTAGCCTGCACTGCAAAATATTCACCATAAACTGGAATTTTAGAGTCATTTAGCTGCACGTTGTTTTCCCTTTCCCGAGAATGTCTGCTTTTTCTTAAGGAACAAGTAGGCCTAAATAAATGACACATTCAGGAATTTCTGAATTAGACCTATCATGTGTAAACTGTAACGTTAAACAAGTGAAACTCAAATGATTATTAATAATAAAAAAAAATAAGATTTCACATTAAGCGCCTGCTTCCGTCTTTGCGCAATTACTAATCTGCGCCTATGAATGAACACCAGCAGCCGCGGGAATCTAAACCGTGAATGAACCGCACTCACCCTCCAGATAATAGGCCTTGTAGCCTTCGTCCTTCATCCTCCTCAGCAGTAAGCCCAACACCGAGCCCCCGTCCACGTTCTCGTTCCACTCCCGGCTGTACTCGTCGTACAGCACGATGGTGTCCGTCTTGCACCGGCGCACGAACTTCTCCCGGTCCTCCCCGTCGGAGAGCAGCGACCGCACGGGCAGGTTGCCCTTCTTGAGCCTGCGGAGCATCAGGGACGGTATGGCCACGTTGATGGCCGCCTCGACGTGCGAAGACTCGTAGAGCTCCTGGGCCCGGCAGTCCATCACAAGCAGGCCGTCCCTGCGCGTCTCCAGCTGCTCCCGGAGCCAGCCCACCGTCTTGCTGATCGCCATTACCGAGTCGAGCTGGATGACGGGCTTGAGCTTGTCGAGCATTTATAAGCAGGAGTTAAAAAAAATGGACTCGGAGAAGCGACGTTCGGAGAGTTCCAAAAAAAAAATAATAATAATAATCTGTCTGGGATTTATGTTTCAGTCCGCTGCTTGGATTGGCCCACCGCAAACACTAGCGTCTGAGGATAATGGTGTAAAATAAAATAAAATGCAAAGGTGTAGGAAATGCAACAACAAAAAAAATCAGACACATAAAATCTCACTCCCAATGTCACTCAATGCGCTGTAAGACGAAACGGATCAATAAAACACGGGTCTACTTCACAGATTCCCCGATGCCTTCACTGGCGGTCATTCATGCATCCGGCCGGAGAGCCCGTGTTATTTATCAATGAGTCACACTCGCTCTGCGACGTAGCTGGCGCGCTCTCTGCTCTTATATATAGCCGATAACTCCACGGATCCGAGTGCTCTTCCACCTCTGTCTTCCCTTTTTTTTTTTGGAGATGCAGAATAGAAAAGTTGGGGGTAGTCGGTATCTCTGGATGTGAACCATGCGGGTTATGCACCTCTGTTTGTGCCTGCGGATGCCGCGTGATCCCCCCCGGCTCTGTCTGTCTGTCTGTCTGCGATGTGAATCGAAGCTCTGCAGTCTCTCAATGCTCTCTCCGCGGCGCCAGGCTGCTGAATGGCTACAAACGGGAGGCGTTTCATTGGATACATTATGTCGTCCGGCCAATCAGAGGAGCCCCCCGCGGCGGTCGCCTTGGAAACGGAGGCCGGATGGAGCGGCCCGTGTTGATGAATTGTTAATGAGTTTGTCATTCACAAAACGGAGAGGAATTTCCGCTCCGGATCAAGTGAGTGCAAACAAATAGAAGGGGAGAACTGCAGGGAGAAGAAAGGAAGAAGGTGAGAGAGAGAGAGAGAGAGAGAGTCGCCTTTACTGAGACTGAGAGGGGAAAGAGTATCACATAATAGTGCTAGGTATTGGGCTATAGTAAAACACGCCTATAATAATCAGAATCAGAACTAAAAAGCAAACATTAATATGAAATAAACAATAAATACGGAAAAACAAATATATCGCTACGTACAAAATAACTGTTGCATAAGAAAAAGAAAAAGAGGCTTTAATGTGCTTCACATTAGCTTTTTTTATTATAGAGCGATATTTTTTTATACACAGTATCTTACATTCAGATTTAGAATTACATTCAGTGCATTAACGGTTGCCCCACCGTGACCATTCACCCTGTTTTAGTGAGACCCTGGATCCATATAAGGGCAGGGGGGGTTTAAAGCACCACGTACGAAGTGTAACACATAAAACGCGACAAGGTGACAAACAGAACAACAGAAGGAAGTGAGACGGGACAATAACAGAACTGACAAGACGGGACTGGACAGGACAGTTGACAAACACCAGAATGTATTATTAATAATTGGGTAGAATGATCGACGATTCATATTTGGTTGATCACGGTTTTCGTGTTTGAAGGGAGTTGGAAAAACATGTTATGCATAAGTGTGGATGGTGTTGCTAGTGTGTGTATGTGTGTATGAGTAAAGTGATAACTGTAAGGGAGAAATAATGAAAAGAAGAAAAAAAAGAAAAAAAAGAAAAGAAGACAAGAAAAAAAAAGGGGAAATTAGAATAATTAAATTATATAAATAATGTAAAAGTACTAGGGAGGGCGGGGTATTACATAATGGAGGAGGGAGGAATATCTCTGGTAATATACACGGCTTGTAGTTATATTTTTGTTGAATTTAGAAACGTTAGAAATGGGAACCAGGTGTCTTCAAAGGCTGACATTTGCTTCTCTCTGTGTGCATTGTGTTTTTCCATTGAGATGTATTCTGAGATTAAATTTGTCCAGTGATTGATGTGGCAAGAATTCTTTGATTTCCAGTTTTGGAGGACTACTTTTTTAGCGACAGCTAGAGAAATGAACAACGGATTCCTGAATTTTTGCGGGGTGTGGATTTCGGAGATAACACCAAGGAGACAGAGTGTTGCAGAAAATCACATTAGCCTATTAAGTTTGTCTAAACTTTCAGAAAGTTCAAGTTGAGAACTTTTGTTTACACTTAACAGTTCACAGTGCCAGGCATTTAAACTGTTGTTACAATGTTACAACACCAGATAATAAAATGCATTACATATCAGATCTATAGCCTAGCCTAGTAACTTTTTTTAATTTTTTTATTCTGCCTCACATCGGCATACTGGACTCCATGACAGAATTCAAAACTGCTCATTTAAACTAGCTCAATCATTGTAACAGGCAGTGGTGGCCTAAAGGTCAGAGAAGATTGTCGGTTCAATCCCCAGACCAACAGGATCAAATTTGGGTGGGGAAAGTGAAAGAGCAGTGCTTGTCCTTCCCTCATTACCACCACTGAGGTGCCCTTGAGCAAGGCCCTTAACCTCCAACCGCTCCAATGGAGCTGCTCAGTGGCCAGCAGATCAGACTGTGTACTGGGCAGCTTCCAGGTATGAATGTGATCAGGGCATTCCTGCAAAAGAGAGGCTGCCTCTCAGTGAACCTTCCCTGAATAAATAAAGGTTAAAATAAAAAAATAAAATGTAAATCTAAACTTGCTGTGCTTTGCTTTGTTGCTTATTGTATATTTTGTTGTTGATTTTACTGGTCACTTATTGTATGTTTATTACTGATGTAAGGTGAGCTTGAAGCCCATTCAATAAAATGTAATATTATTATTATTATTATTATTATTATTATTATTTGCTCAAGAATCAAAAAGTAGTGTAGGCTAACAGTTTCACAAATGAAAATTTTAAAACCATAGTGTATGTGCATGTCTCGTTGGAAAAACAATGCATGAAGGAAACCAACATTTTTAAGACATTTATAAAATGTGCCTCTAGATGACATAACTCCAGACTTTTTGTCCTCCACCTGTGGACGACCGCTGATGAAGAAACTTTACGCTCGCCTCCATCCTGGTAGGTCAGAGGTCAGCCAAACAACAACTGGTTCCAGATCAGTGCCTTGCTCAGACTAAAAAAAGCTTGAGCTTCAACCAGAACCTTTGGTTGACACTGCCTCTCAATAGGACATCCTTCCTGGATGGTGGATATTATGCCTTTATTTGTTCCAATGACTTTATGTTGTTATGAGATATTTAAAGCTATGGTGCGTAGTTTCTGTCGCACCCATGAGGAATTCTAAGTAATGACAGCAAAACTGTCGGCCCGTCCACATAATACAAGCCTTCCGTGATCACGCACAGCCCCCCAGCCCTCCTCCACGCAGTTGCTAGTAGCCAAGGAGGACACGGAGGATTAAAAAAACATGATGGACTCTTCAGAAGAGGTCATTATCTTCACTCGAGTTTCTGCGCGGGAAAGTCACCGGACGCCGCAATCTTCTGAACACAGCCATACTGAGAAATCCAGAGAGAGTTGTGTGGAGCTGATGGTCTTAATTAGCTTTGTAGCAACTCATTAGGCAATGGCTTGAATGTAACGGAACCAAAGTTACAGTTAAAGCTTTAATTTGGATGACATATTTCATTAAACAGACCTACCACCAGAGGCTCCTTTATTCACAAATTTCATTCTGAAATCATATACACTACCAGACCTCATATGCCAAATACCTTTTTTTAAATCCACCAGTCTTGATAAGAATATTATGGTAAAACAATAAATACTAGATGTGTAGTATGAAGATGCTAAATAGATTTCATTTGGCGTGTTTCTGTGTAGCCTTTTCATTGAAAGCGTGTGAAATAAACACAGTTGAATATTACTGCTCTGGGACATTGTAAGCACACAAAAGCGCTAGGGCTATTTATGTCTATGCAGCCTTCACTGGACTGAAGAGGCTCAGCTGTGTGGGTGGTGGTGTTTCAACAAGTCATCCTCTCTTTCTCTCTCTCACGAAGCAACATCACTTTGATATCCCTTTAATAATGCAGCACTGTAAAAATAATAAAAAATAAAAAGATCCTAAAATGTCACATTAGGCAGTCCCTCCAGAAAAATGTGATTATGCGATCGCACAATTCAATGCATAATCAGCCAAAGTCCGCATATTCATGCGGGGGCCGCGTTTTTTCAAATGCGCCGCACTTTCGCCGCATAAATTGCCGATTTCCACGCAAAATATGCGGGGCGTGCAGGATTTCATAATTCCCGCATTTTCGTTGCAAAAAAGTCACATATATCTTAGCAGAAAGTTGAAAAATGTTGCGTTTACTTCACACAAGAGCAGCCATTTTCCCCTGTTGCCATGGGAACGTTATGAAGTGACGTAATTATGCGACGTGAACATCATCGAACAGCAGGGTGTTGGGGAATAACTTTTTTTTCTCTTTTTTAATCAACCCGCAGTTTTTGCAAGTTCCCGCAATTTCATCGCATAAAATTGCATAAATATCCCGCATATTCCTTTGCATATTTTAAGAAAACGTGCTGCATAATCAAGGATTTTTGTCCACAACAATCACAAAAAAACTCTGCATATTTCTGGAAGGACTGATTAGGAGCCCCTCTATGGTATTTACTTTTCTCCATGTAGAATATATTGCAATAACATTCCTCTAATATTTTTTTTTTACATTTTTCTACAGTTCTTTTTTTTCGTAAGGACACGTATAGAAAGAGCAACAGTCAGTGTCCGTGGTGTTCACTCACATCCATCAGAAGGATCTTTGGCATCTCTGCGTCCTTCACGCCCTTTTAACACAGACAGAGCTATCAGGGCCGCTGATTGCTTCCCATCAGCCCGTTAATGGCCTTCACAACCAAACTAAATGCATTTGTGCAGTAAACAAAAGGAAGGTTTTTCATGACTTTTGATGACCTGTTGATTTAAAAATCACTAGTCCAGACTCAGGAGGTCTTATTATCCGCAACTGGGAATGACGTCATACCCGAGTTGAATGCGTTCTATTTAAAAGTCGGATTTTCATTGTTTTCATTAGCTCTAGCCCAGTTAGCTATTGTTAGCAACCAGTTGATAACAACACATTACGCCATTTTTTGTGCATGCAAACAGTGTAACAACATGTCCACAGATAGAAGTTGAACATGCCTGTGTGAACGACTGATTTAGTGAGACACAAATAAGACAGAACTGCTTATAACTTACTGCAGCTTTCACAGCTGTTGATACAGGGGGCAGCCATGTTGGATTTTGAACTCGGGGTACTGCGAGGTTGTACGAGTTCCGAGCTCGTAAATACGAGGTCAGGGGGCGTGTTTCCAACTTTGACCACGTAAAAAATCAGTTGCAAGGTAAATAGAACGCGGCATTAGCTTCAGACTGCGGGACAACTTAACACCCTCGTCAGATTAGAGCAGATAAATCTGCTATGAGCCTCATGAGGAAGTTACAGCGTTTGGGCTGACATCTCAGGTATTACATTATTTATCATGTCATAACGTAATGTTCAGTTTAAGAGTACTCCTAATTTTTTTGCTAGCAACACCTTGCATGCCTCCTGTCTCTCTCTCCATCTGTGTGCATTCATGTCCCATTAATGCATGTTGCTAACTTTCGGTATCTTCTTCCCCGGAGTCCTTGTGCTTTCTCGCCTCGCAGATGTCCTCGGATTGTGGTGGCACCTGGATCGTGGTTGCAGCTCCTGCTGTGGTGCACAGCTTTCTTCTATTTTTCTTCGTCATACTGTAGTTCTATTATTTTACCTTTACTGTTATATAATTGCCACGGTTCATCATGTCATTCCATTATAACCAACGCTATAATTATTATGAGTCATATTTCAGTATCTCTCTCTCTCTCGGGTCTCTGTAAATGATAGAGTGTGGTCTAGACCTACTCTATCTGTAAACTGTCCTGTGATAACTCATGTTATGATCTCACACTATAAATGAAATTGAAATGAATGTATTTTGCTGCCAGGAAAAATACATATATTACCCTGAAACATAGAAAATGGCACAAAGTAAGTAGCCTGCGAAGAGGATTTCTCCACCAAAACATTCATAAAACTAGAAGGCATTTCCTATCTACATTTTAAGTAATGGACTTTCTGAAGGAGCCATATCAATTTTGCATTACGTTGTGAAACATGACAGAAAAGTTCCAAAATTCCATACTATCTTTCTGTTGACTGTGTGTGGATTTCTCTTAAAACCTAATAGTGATAATTTCTGTCCAAATATAGAGGTGTTTTGACAGCAGACTTATCTCTCTGCTGCGTCCTGTCTGACTCACACCTCGGAAGAAGATTTAAACTCCACACCAGTAGGTGGTGTTGGGTGACAGTTTTGAGCTCACGTAACTACAAATTAACGTGAGGTTTTTGTCGTGGTGAATGAAACTGCATTCATTCAGACATGTTCACAATATCTCTTATCTTTTGCTTTGTGAGTCAAATCATTTACAGAATAACTTCTGCTGATGGGTAAATGTAACGGAATGAAAAGTTGTTTCCTTTTCCCGCTCTGCACAGAATTTCTTGTTCTGTCTTCACAAAGCTGATATTTCTGTTGCTCACTGATATGCAACATCTTAAAACTTTTCTATTTTCATGCCAAGATATTACGTTGTTTTCATCACAAATTAATTTTTAAGCCAGAAAAGCTATAAACAGAGCAAAAGCTATAATGTGGCTAGAAAACTCTCTCCTGAAACCTCTTTTTAATATGGCTGGAGATACATTACTGCCTTTAAATTAAACATATCATTCAATGGAAAACTGTTAAAATGTTGAACAGCAGCTGTTGTTGTTGTTTTTTATGTAGTTGTGATTAGGAACTTGTCTCATAATGTTGCCAGCTGGTTCTTATCCAATCTATTAAAGGCCTGATGTCAACCCCATATATAGTTGTTAGCCAAAGTTTGGGCTTTTAAAGACCTGTAAAATTAATGAATTATATGTGTGTATTATATGTGTGTTTGCATTCATGGAGAAAAGCACACAGACCTACCTAAACTTATTTCACTTTCTACCACATACAAATATAACTGCATTCACACACACACACACACACACACACACACACACACACACACACACACACACACACACACACACACACACACACACACACACACACACACACACACACACACACACACACACACAAATAGCAGACTACTCCCTCTCACCCAGCAGCCTGTCTCTTCACTTATTACCTGCATGTGTGTGTGTGTGTGTGTGTGTGTGTGTGTGTGTGTGTGTGTGGTGTTGCATCCCTGCCATTGTCTCTGTGGTTTGTTAGCATATGAAGTGTGTAGCGGCCCCGGCTTTAACATTGGCCCTTTGGCTCCTGCAGCAGCCCTCCCTCCACCTCCACCCAGCGTGACAGAAGTCCCTCTGAATGGAGCCAAGCTGTTTCCATTCACCTTCAAATGAATTCTGCTCTCTTTCACCAGCAAACGCCCCCTCCCTTCCTCAGCCCCTCTCAACCCCGTCCTCCCTGCTGCTCACCCTATTATTCTGCCCTTCTTTTTTACCCTTGGCCCCCTCTTGCCCTTCCTCTCTCACCCGTTCTGTTTCATGTTCGCCTCTCTCTTTGTCCCTGTCATAAAACCTGAGATTACTCTCTGTACATGCACCAAGTTAAATATGCCAGAAACCATTTATTTTGACTAAAAGCACGGAAAAGCTGCATGTCACTACTTTGCTGCAACATTATTAAAAAAATTTACCATAAATCCAAAAACACTGTTCACATGTGAGAACGACTTGCATCCTCTCGTTCAGTCTCTCTCACTCTCAGCATTTTCGTCGTTTTCAGCAAGCTCTCGTCCACACTGAAAAGCTGAAACAATGGAAACCTATTCTTCTTCTTCTTTTGGTTGTCAAACAACAAATGTAAGCATCGCAGACAACATCTTGGTGAGATTTGATCGTGGCTCATTAATACTACCGATTAACAAAGGAAAACAATAGTTCCTGTGAACAGACATGCAGGTGATTTACACACACCTGTGCAATTGGCCTTTTCGTTGCCACAATGAACAATCACAGAGAGTTGGGGATGACTGAAACAAGAATTCTTTGCTGTCTTGACATTTTTCCACTCTGGGGAGCGTGGGGAGCACAGTTTTTGGAGGGAAAATCGTCGGATTAGTGAGGATGCAAAGCCAAAATGAGCCTAGTGTGAACATAGTCTACGCGCCAAAGAGGGCCACTATACTATTTGTTTATCTGTCTGCAGCTTGGGAAACCTCAGACCATGTTTAACCAAAAACATCTATCTAACAACATAATTTGGCTTGGGCTATCATGTTACCCATCACCATGTGATATCATTCTTTTAAAAGTAACGCGATTAGTCCAAGTATGTCACCAAATTATTTGTAATTTCTCCAGATAGACCATCCATCATCTTGTTCACATGTTTTCTGCCTAGTTGTTTTCTAATTTCTTCACCTGGAAAACCCCTGACTTTTTTTCCCTCTTTGTTCCTCTCCATTCATCTCCTGCAGCGCTACAGACATACTGGGTTTCATGTCCACTTTGTCGTGTTGCTGGTCTTTGTTTTATATTCTTTATTGTGAAGCCTCTCTTTCTCCAAAAAATGTGAAGGCGTTTGACACCTGAACGTGTGACAGGTGCGTCAGAGTAAAGCACAGAAACCCTGTGTGTCCTGCCATGCCTCTGTTACAGCGTGTCTCTTTTCTTTCCATACATTTACATTTCAATCACTCCACATTTCCATAATGACTGACTCAATGATTAACTTAATGATTGAAGATGAGTGAGTGCAAATGAGCTTTAATTACCAGGTAGTCTCGCTTTGCCAGACCTTCCTCCACAGCGCTGCCGACAAGGGTCTGGCTAGCTAGTCCACACAGCATTCTGGGATGGGAGAAAAACAAGCTCTGGTTTATTGGCATTTCTTTAAACAAATCACAATAGTCACCGGGCAGTGAGAGCCACGGTGCCTCTGCAAAATAGCCTCGGGAAGGAACTTGCTTTGGTGGAACGTGTGTACGTTCAAAATTTGTTTTAGTCGTGCAACAGAAAACTCAGATTGGACAGATAGTCTAGCTAGCTGTCTGGATTTACCCTGCAGAGATCGGAGGAGCAGTTAACCATAGTCCTCAGAAATCCACCGGAGTTTAAAATTCCAACACAAAGAAAGCAGAAGGTAAAGGACATCCTGTGGTGACCCACAAGTAAGACTAAAAGAGACATTCACCAAGGGACTGTTCCTTTAAGGGAGAGGTGTTATGATATACGAGTTCCGGATTAACGTTGTGTGGCCGCTGTTGTTCTCATTCGCTGTACAGTGTTATATACTTATGGAAGTGGAGAGTAAAGCTGACTCAACGCATCTCAGTCTCTTGTCTCCTCACTTATTGCACTCCACATTGGTGACCCCGACGCACGTTGGATACAGCTGAATCATGTCGAACAACGACGGTGGCGGAGCTAATGTCGGCGCTAATGTCGGCGCTATCTACGCTGCTACCATCAAGTTACCGGACTTTTGGCAGCACAACCCACGGCCGTGGTTTCAACACATCGAGGCACAGTTCCAGCTGAGAGGAATAACGCAGGATGTTACAAAGTATTTCCACGTGGTATCGGCCTTAGATGCCTCAACGACAGCCAGGGCCATGGCGCTGTTAGAGGCTCCTCCGGCTAACGGCAAGTACGACGCACTCAAAACATTCCTGTTGAAACTCTTTGAACTGTCGGAGCTGGAGAAAGCAGACCGCCTGCTGTCCCTGAACGGCCTTGGTGACAGCAAGCCGTCCGAGTTAATGGAGAGGATGCTGGCTGTGCTGGGCACGGCGGATCCCTCGTTCCTCTTCGCCCACATCTTCCTGCGGCAGCTTCCAGCACCCGTGCGCACCGCACTGGCCTGCTCTCCCCTTACTTCCTCCAGCGACTATCGGGCGCTGGCTGTGGAGGCAGACAGGATTTTCCTCGCCAACCGGCAGCAGTTTGTCCATGCGCTGCTGCCCCCCCAGCACACATCTACCCCGCTTCCACCCCTGGATGACAGCCCGGACACCGCAGCTGCTGTGACGGCCCGCCGATAGCGTGAGGACGGGTGGTGTTATTACCATTCCAGGTAAGGGAGAGGTGTTATGATATACGAGTTCCGGATTAACGTTGTGTGGCCGTTGTTCTCATTTGCTGTACAGTGTTATATACTTATGGAAGTGGAGAGTAAAGCTGACTCAACGCATCTCAGTCTCTTGTCTCCTCACTTATTGCACTCCACAATCCGGTGAAATTACCAGCGCCAATGGAGCAATCCCAGAAGTGGAACGTCGTGGATATAGACTACCAGGTGACCAACACTGGAGAGTCTCATTGACACCTCTCCATTACCTCTGGTTATTAGACGCCAGTCTGCAACTTTGGCTTCATTTTGCCAAAAAAAATGTAAGTTTGCAGTTCTTGTGTTTTCTTCTTTCAGGTAGTCAGTCAAACATTAAAAATAAATGTTAAAATGTCTGTTGCATTACATTAAATTTGCCCTAATTGAAACGCCTGTTCCCTGAAGGTTAGCAATGGTTGTGTTCAAACTCAAAATCGGAGGATCGCAATACCAGGTTGGAGCAGTTTCATACTGTTAACCTCTATCTTTTCTAAAACTACCCCCCCCCCCCCCCCACCCCAACTTCTCATTCAGCAGATAATCTTCTCCTCCTTGTTTCTTTGCCACCGGCTGCTCGTCTCAGACGGGGAAATCCTTTGTCCTCAAACAAAGATTCACCACATGGACTAATCAGGGCTGGAGCTAGGCCTGTCTACATGTTTGTGTGTGCACATGACACATACTCAGGAAGCGAGTGTGGCTTATCATGGAACTTATAGTGTGAGAACGACAGACAGAAAGACAATGAGAGAGTGTCTGCGTACACCACTGCGTTGCAAAATCTGAAAGTAGCGCATGATGCACAGGAAGTGGGTTTGTGTTTGTGCTTGAAAGAGGAACTGGGTATTTGGTAAGAGAAGGGATAGATAGACACACAAAAAGAAAAACAAAACACAAAGTCATAGACTCAGAACAAAGGTATCTCACCGAGTTACGGTGTCACGTGATGAGTATGGATTATCTGGATGGGGGGGGGGGTCATTTCAATGCAGGTGCACACAGAAAACATTGCAATCAGAATGCTGTCAGATCGCCCAGTTGCCAGTTGAGCACGCGCTGCATTCTGATCTCAGACCAGTGTTAATGACCTCTTTATGTCTGAACACATTCTAAAGAAAGAAAATCGGCCCAGCAAGTTAAAAGATAGCTATTGCAGTCTCTTTCTGCTAGCTCGAGCTGCCCAGCAAAAGGCTTTGGCATGCTATATATCAACAATTTAAGCTTATGAAACACATACCATTATCAGCATACTGTATATGTCACCAAAGATATGTTTGAGATAGTTCAGGACAATGTCTCGGTTGTGGCATCACATCATAAAAGGCAGATGAGACAACACGGTCTCACGGCAGTTTCGTGAAATGGTCACGTTATTTTTTATCTATTGATTTGTGTACACGGACACGTTAATCTCGTTTATTTCGTGGTCAGCACGTAATGGGAAGCATCTATACGGAGGTTGGGTTTAGGAAAAGAAGAACGGGGAAAGTTAGCGTCACACGCCGGGACACGATCCGCCGTCTCTGGGGGACGTGGGACAACAACAGGGGTTGAGTTTAGAAAAAGTACAACGGGGAAAGGCCACGTCACACGTGGAACACAATCCCCGGTCTCCGGGGTGAAAGTCCTGTGTTGTTTGACCTATCCACCACCCCAACCAACCTCCCTGCGCGGATCTTAAAGTGGTTACACACCAACTAGACTGCCGACCCTCAGCAGAAAAGCCAGTGGAAATGATCAGTCGCGTCCCCCAGGTCCAAAAAACTGCCTCGGGACACACTGAGGCAACACGACTTGAGAAACGTAATACGTCTTGATAGCAGCAGGCGGCGCTACTCTATATTGTTGCCCAAGAAATGAAAACTGGCAGCTGATTGGACGAACGCATCACATGGGTTTGTTTTCTCCGGAAATTCAAAGCCAGACTGTCATGGCGAGAAATAGGCCATGCAGTTGCTGAATCTGTCTTCATTTCAGCTCAACAAAGGTCAGTTTAAAAGATTTTCCCGACTGCCCTGCTGCCGACTGAATATTTCAGGTCGGCCAAAATGAACGCAGACAGCCCCCCAGACTGACGACGGCACGGGACACACCGAACAGATTCGAGTCACTGACCTCGCCAGACTGTCCAACGGCCGATAATCGCCCCCGTGTGTCCCGGGCATTAAAGGCTCTGAAGACCCACACAGGTGTTCTTAGACTTTGATTTATTGACATCTTCCTGAGACATCTTCTTCCTAGCTTTGTTGCATCTGTTAGGGCAAGACAAATTACACTATTATCATTTTTACAGGTGAGGATTTGTGACCTAATAAATTCCCATCAAAGCTCTGGCACACCTTCAACCTGAGCAGAGGTCTCAACTGAAAACACCTGTGTGGGTGTTCAGAGGCTTTAACAGTACCCAGCCACTCCCTGATAAGAGGACATAATTAAGGCCACGTCCACACGTACCAAAACGATCCTTTTTTTTCCCACATCATCCCTGGCATCGTTCCAAGAACATTAGCGTCCAATGTGTAAATGCACCATTGCATCATTATTGTCCAATAAGCAGAGGGTTGTTTTGTGAGTGAGGTGTGAGACGGTGAAAGTGTACATGACCAATCAAGAGTTGAACCTCTTCAAATGCTGATCTTCAGAGGCGTCAACCGGTGTGCGACGCAACATGATGCAAAAGTGACGCAAAACGTAGTTTATATCAACGGCGTTTCATTTCCGGGATTGTTCAGGTGCGGACGGAAATTCCGCCAGATGTCCCTAATTTTTGTCCGGATGTCCCTCACCATCCACTTTCTTTGTGTTGGCATTCATTGGTTGACTGCTCCTCAGATCTCTGCAGGGTAAATCCAGACAGCTAGCTAGACTATCTGTCCAATCTGAGTTTTCTGTTGCACGACTAAAACAACTTTTTGAACGCACACGTTCCACCAAAACAAGTTCCTTCCCGAGGCTATTTTGCAGCGGCACCAGGGCTCCGTCTGGCGCTTGGTGCCGCCCAAGACGTTTGTTATTGGTTCAAAGAAATGCCAATAAACCGGAGCTCGTTTTTCTCCCATCCCGGAATGCTGTGTGGACTAGCCAGACCCTCCTCTGCAGCGCTGTGGAGGAAGGTCTGGCAATGCGAGACTACGCAAAACGTTAACACAGCGCAAAGGACATGACGTCAAAGAGAAGAAAAGCCAGGGAGCATGAAGACAGTGATGAAGAGGCGGCTGTCGTCTGCAGCAGAGTTTGAGATTAGCAGAGACAAAACAGGAGGAGCTGTCAGGCTCCTTCTCACAGATAAGAACCACATGCCTCTTTCTCTTATCACACTGATTCTATCTGTACAGGGGCATAGTCCAGAACACACACAAACACACACACACACACACACACACACACACACACAGGTGAACAGCACGTGATGTCTTTGACAACTCATTCAGTACATGCTGTTCTCTTACCACACTGACTCTGTGCGAACAGGGGCAACAACCAGAGCAACACGCGCACACAAACACACACACGCATAAACACACGCACCCACTCACAGTAAAAGAAATGTCTTAAATATTCATTGTGTTTTTAAACTTGTGCGAACAGGGGCAACAACCAGAGCAACACGCGCACACAAACACACACACGCACAAACACACGCACCCACTCACAGGTGAAAAGCATGGTTTGTCTCTGACAACTCATTCAGTATATGCTGCTGTCTTGGAAACACTGTCCTCTGGTTTTTAACGCTACATGGATGATGACAACAATGTGTCATGTTGTCTTTTGTAATTTGTTGTAGTTATACTGCATCATGTGCGAACAGAGCCACGGAACCACGGTTGAATGGCACCGGCACTCCAGGATCCAGACAAGTCTTGGCGAAAGGACATCACAGCTCACTTCGGGTGCTGGAAACCGTTGCGAGGCCAGCACGCAGTCTGACGCCTGCACACTGGCTAGCAGGATGCCCAGCAGAGTAGTCGCAGTCGTTGTTCAGTTCCTCCACGCTTGCCGCGGTGCCCCCTCTGACGTACAGTAGATGGAGTAAGACGCAGAGATGGTCTTGCTTGTCCCTGTAGTCAGGATTGTAGCCATAGGTCGTAGCTGATAGCCATCTTCACCTTTTCCTCTGTGGTTACTCTGATGTCTACATTGGAAAACTTTGGCTAGCTAGGCCAACAGAGTCAACCCTCTTTCTTCGGTGTTTAAAAATGTTGGAAAACTTCACCAGCCAGCTGGCTAGCTAGCCTAGGCTAGCAGAGTTGTTAGGAGACTGGCAAGTTGATTTCCTGATCTTCATGAGGGTCTCATAGCCACATGCCATCACCGTCCAGCATCAACCACATAAAGCAGAACTAATACACTCACCTAAAGGATTATTAGGAACACCATACTAATACTGTGTTTGACCCTATCTTATCAATATGGGCCAACATTTCTAAAGAATGTTTCCAGCACCTTGTTGAATCAATGACACAAAGAATTAAGGCAGTTCTGAAGGCGAAAGGGATCCCCCACACCATTACACCACCACCACCACCAGCCTGCCCAGTGGTAATAAGGCATGACGGATCCTGATTTTTTTAAACTGATTTTGTAGGCAATGGGCCAGCAAATAATCATTAAATTAATTCAAATTAAAAATAAACCTATAAAAGAACCCTACATACGTGCAAAGGACCCCCTTGATTATAACCTTGATTCTTTTTATTCATGAAAATGTTATTAATTTCCAACAGAATTGGCACTTTTCATAGTGGGACATGTTTTTGCCAAAGTTTCAAGAGTCAGTGACAAATTTTGCGGAGTTGACGGAGAGGCGACTGGAGAAGACCGCACCTTCTAGTTGAAGCCAACATGGCGGGTGTATGACACACGTGATTACTGATTGACTCGCACAACCAAGGGGGTAAGCCAACTTCCACACAGCGTACCTCCTAGGCGCCATTTTGATGCTAACAAGCCATCACCTCCCGTTAGCATTCCATTGACTGCCATTCATTTTGATGTCACTTTGACAGCGAATAACTTCACATCTGAAGCGTTTAAAGACTTTATTTGTCCATTGTTTATTTCTAAAGAAACAGGACAATGTACAAAAGGCTCCATTACCTTGTATCTCACATTATGGCTCCATAGCATGCGTTTTTTTGTAAAAATAGGCTAATGATTGTGTCATAACCACGCATAGTAGAGGAATTACCGTATAGTACAGGAGAAGCTCGCAGGCAGTTTCGACTCACATTAGCTGGTTAAGTTGAATTACTAATGTTAACTAGAATTTTAGTAAGCAATAATTAGCCTGTGCCGTTTTTTTTTTCCCCCCCCCCCCCTCTCCGTCTCTGCAAGATTGGGAATGATTGAGATTTCTCTTGGCACAGCTACCAGAAGACTTCCAACTTTCAGACAGGTTGCTCACGTCACATCTACGTCTTCAAGCTCAGGTGGAGGCTGCTCAGTAACGCTCAAGCCATCAAATAGACTTCACCAGTCTCTGTCCAGAGCAATGGGATCTGTTGGTCCATTTATTTTACTGTCTATGAACACAAACCGTCAGGACTGTCCACTGTCATTTTCCCCAGCGATGATGCATGCCGACTGTTTTGAAAAGCAGCCGTTTTATCACATCCACTTCCCAGATCGGCTACTGTCCTTTGACTCATTCTTCTGTCTGTGGAGTGTGTTGCAAACTGGTTGCATTATTTAAAAAAAATTGTTGTTTGAGGAAAAAAGACAGGGTGACAAATCTCCAGAAAAAGATCTGAAAATAATAAAGAAAGCTTTCCACATGCAAACAGCATTTCCACATGTATCTACATCATTGAGGTCAGACCGTTCCAGACCATTGCTCTGTCAGCTGCCATCTCCACTACCCATCCACACACTATTCATATGTTAAAGAACCATTTACACCTACATCACCTGGGGGCCTGAGGAACACACAAACACAGACACACACACACAAAGAAAAACAGACAAACACACACACACACACACACACACACACCACCAAGAAGCAGACAAGTAGGCGCGCATGTTTCCTGTGTTGTGAAAACTTGTCTTGTTCTTACATACACACCGCATGCACACACACTCATTTCCTGTGTTGTGAAGGGCAGTTGTTGTGTTTTTGTAAGCTCACAATCACCCATAACGGTCTTATGACTTATTTGTATGACACTATGTTCTTAGTATTTCAATATTTTGAAGCCGAGTATGTTTTATAACAAAATAATGAATTCTTATCACGACTGGTGATTACTGACTGTGTTGCAGTGTATGTCTTTTGGCTTTAATATTAGTTATAGGCATATTTTTGTAAACCGCTTTGTCAGAGTTATATACTGTAGAAACTGATTTCTAGGGAGGTACCATCCAGCTGTTTCGTGACAGCCCCAGACACAGACACAGACACACGCACACACACACACACACCCTGGTCTGAGCTCTGTGAAGACAATGGCGGCTCCAGTGTTATCAGCAGCTCCATCACTCTGGCTCTGCTCTGCATCGCCTCTCTGCTGTCCCACTTCTGTATCTGTGAGTGTGTGTTTACAACAGACATCAGGGGCTGGGGATTGTGTAGAGGGCTTGGTCAGCTTCAATAAAGTGTCACACTCACATGCTGTGTTTTGTGTGTGTGTGTGTGTGTGTGTGTGTGTGTGTGTGTGTGTGTGTGTGTGTGTGTGTGTGTGTGTGTGTGTGTGTGTGTGTGTGTGTGAGACCCACAGAGAGGATTTCCCCTTCACTGGGAGTCCACTTCCCACTGCCTTTGGCCGATTTCTGTCTGTCACTCTGTATTAACACGCACAGAGGCAAACAGGCTTCTTTCTTCTCACTCTGTAGCTTTCGGGCGTGTTTAGCACTCAGCATGTCATTTACATATTAGCTCAGATTGAACAGTTGTTTTCTGAAGCTGCCTCTATGAGGAAGTGACAGTAGGCCTTTCATATTATATACTGGCATCTGTCAGCTTTATGTTTTGAAGAGAATGTCTGTAACTAACAAGATTTGTTTGGAACCATACCTAGACCGAATGGAGCCAGCGCCAGTGCTATTGCATTTTATAACCAGCTTCAGTCTCCAACCATGTCCACTGCTCCTTGAGCCACAGTCAGGACTTTCTAAATGGAAATGGAAAGAAACAGAATTGTGGAAAGAAAACAACTACATCATCTGCATACATAATGATTTATAATACGATCATCATAAATACAATACAATACAATATATTTAGTGACACTGACAGTATCAAAATGATTGATAGTGTACATTACATCAGATTATTGTTCTTGAAGTGATTGTGGTGATTAAGATGGATCTTCTAGACTTTGGAAGTATTTGATTTTAGACATATTGTCGTATATCACATACATCTCAGTTGTGGTATTTTTGGAGGTGAGGTGAGATTTCTTTTGAATGTGTTTATAACACAATATCACACATATTCCAGGGTAATGCCAATTTCGTCCCACAACACTGTCTGTTTTCCAAAAGTAAACAAGTCGACTGGCTTTTCCATCTTATTTTGGCAACAAAAGCGTATCTACCGTTGTGGTCAGCGGCTTTCACTGAAATGTTTACAATGTGAATAATGATCTTTCGGAATTATGTTACATCATCAGTGTGTTTGTAACCTTTTGAGGAGTAAAACATTTTCATTCCGTGTTAGGATAAACTGTCATATTGGATGTTATTTATATTATTTTGAGGGTGTTTCCATTACCAAAATCAATCAGTTTACTTGGGAGGTGATGGATTTGTTGTTTGTTGCAACAATCCTTTTCATTGCAACCAATAATGATGATTTATAGCAACATGGCTGTTGTTTTTTTACATTAAAATCTTGTAGAGTGCAATTTAAAGCGATGCTATCTTTGCACTGCCAGCACCGCTACGCAGGCACTGTTGTGTTTTCCATGAGCAGGTAATGGAAAATTCAAGGTGTTTTGCTGCTGGTAACAGAAATTCCTGCTGCCCTGCACTTTGGATCCCGTGGTTCGAAGTGAAAAAGGGCAAAGGGAAGCGATGGAGGCTGGAGTCCCGCTGGAAAACAGAAACAAGGCAGAACAAGCATGAAGAAAACAGGAAACACTGATGGGAAGGGGGATGGAGAAAGTTTCACAATGTTGAGCTGTGAAAGTGTTCTGTGTTGTACTACGTGTGTGCTTTTGGTGGTGTTTCTATTCATTTTTGTGACTCTATTTTAAGGAGACACGTGAATAAGAAAGAGGTTTAGGAGGAAGGGTTTTCAGAGAGCAACAATAAGAGAGACAGAATGGAAGAGAGATTATCCACCTGGTTTTCTCTTAGCAAAACATTGCTGACATTCCTCTTCGGGCCACTGACAAGGACGCGGGGGTGTTTCAATTTCTAAACAGCTGTGCAGACATGTATAGACGCCAGCCTGTGGAAACCATGTACACGCGATCATCACAAAAAGACATTGGGCGTGTGCAAACTCGCTGTCAATACCCTGGCCACTCGCTGGCTGATTGTGGTTTTGCTTTTGTATTTTCAAAAAAACTTTTGTAAAAGCTATCAAAGATTGACTTGAATTCAGTGTCATCAAGGGCTGTTCATTCTTAAATATTTATCTCAAAAGTTAATATATGTAAACCTAACCCTTTTACCTGGTAAATACCATTAGCATGCATTGGTCAAAAAGTAGGACACTGTATCAGCACAACCCACATCTTAAAATAGTTTATAATGTGCTTATGCTATCTCGCTCCTGCTAGTGTTAATCTGATACGGTGTCCTTTGCTTCCTGCGATAATGCTCGCATTAGCGGACTTTCTTTTAAAATCAAATTGATATGACTTTTAATCAGGCAACAACTGCTACTGAGGAAACAAGTGCAATGGGCAGATTCTGATGCATTACAGCCAGACAACAGGCCACTCTCTAAGTCCTCAGCCAAGACAAAGGGCCAATGTGTCACTGTAATCCAAACTGCAGCATAAACAATGTAGACGGAGCAAGCCTCCGCGTCGTCAGACCTCCCTCCCTATGTGATGTAATTGAATTTGTCTCACGCATCCAGGAAAAATTAAACACAGGAACGTTGTCGCCTCGGCACCCGGCTGTCCTCCCTATGTTTTTAATTATGCATCGTGTTTTTAGTACTTTTGGTTTATATTTCATGACTTTTAGAAGACAAAAGGTCAAAAAGTCGACTTGCACCTATTGTTGTGGTTTTTTGTGTACTTGGTCATTTTTTAAGTCAGAGATCCCTCTCTTTACAGGACAGGAGGCACCGTTAAAGCCTTATGGGAGCTGTAGCTGTGTAATGCTAAGAATATAATTGGCTCTTTCATCAATTGTTCAAATGATGAGGTGTCTACATTTTACAGTCCAGTACGGAAGCAAAAACCAGGCCAACCAAGTTCAGAATGTCTAGAGGTAACTCTGGAACAAATAGGTGCCTGTATTGAGAGTCAGAACAAAAGCCAGCAAACTCCACGTGACAGCAGAGGATAAGGTCTGAGCTTGTTACATTCTGGCGCCACGTGGCTTCCCTCAGACCTCCATAACATCTCCCCACAAACAGCAACCACACGTCAGGAAATGAGTCGAGACGCACAAGTTCAGACAAGAACCCCCTCGCTCCTCGGCAGCTGTTTCATTCCCACTCACACACACAGACACACATATATCCTCGTATGATCTGGAGCTTCCCATGCAAGTACGGCTGAAGTATGGGAGGAATGTGGTAAACACTGGGAAAGGAAGGAGGCCCTGAAGCAGCATGGGTAATGGCCCCCCAGAGTAGGGATGATGGGATGGCGAGCAGGATGAGGGCCATTATGTGGTTGTTTGTTGCTGATTTGCTGGTTGTTGTGTGACCTTAAGTGAGGAGGCCCCTATAATTAGGCCACTGATGCAGTTATTACTATGAGCATCTGGTTGGTGGGACAAGCCAGAGGTGGAAAACCGGCACGAGGACTGAGTGCAGCTGGAAGTGGATGTGTGTGTGTATATGAATTGTCTCCAAATACATCATTGTAGCATTATGATGATGCCCCAGAATACCAACGGGCAAATCCTATTTTAGTTTTCCAGGACATTCACAGCAAAGATGTGTAGATACAAACGACAAGTGATCTGTTGGAATTGCTGGTGCTCAGCTTATTAAATCAAACTTTGCAAAGTTTATTCGTTATTATATGGCCAAAGGTATGTGGACACAGCACCTTGTCCACAGCAACCAAACTCCCCTTAGTTCCAATTACTGGACAAGCTCATAACATTTTTATGTTATACAATGCAATGATATTTTTGACAATGGTGTGTTTCCAACTTTGTGGCAACAGTTTAAAAGGGGAACTATGCAGTTCTTCTTAGCTTAATTTACCTTAACTCAACAGCTTCGGAGTCATTGGAATGGTTATATGACTTTTTTTGAGTTGAATGGTGGTCGTCTCTCTCCCCCCTAGCGCCTGTGAGCAGAAAAAACACCTTTGCAACTCTCGGCCAGCGAGCTGCCGGCCTCAGCGTCAGGAAGTATCGCGTGATATCAGGTCTTGCGATGTAACAAATTGCTTCACAGCACTGCACACATACGCCCATTCAGGAACCGGCTAACAAGGTAGCAATGGAGTTTTTCACACTATTGTCATGGCTGAGCCGGCAAAAAAGAAGCAGAAAGCTAGGAAAGCACTGTCGGAGGAACAGAGAAAGAGGAAACGGCAGACTGATCGAGTCAGACACAAGTAAACATAGGAGCTGCCAAATATCCATTCCGAAGCTGTAGGGGGAGATCTATAGAGAAACCTGCGAGCAAAAAGCGAGAAAGCAGCGAAGAAATAGCCCAAACTGCATAGCGCCCCTTTAAAAAAAGGGCCCTTTCCTGTTTCAACATGTGATTGGATCTTATATGGCAGGTAGACGTTTGTAGTATATTGTCATATAGGTACGATGAATAATAAGGCTGGGTCCTAAATCATTATCATACAACGAGCAGCAGTGGTGTGGAAAAACTTGCTGACTGCTATGCACAGACCCATGAGCTCAACCCAATACATTACTGTGGGATCAATTAGAATACTGAATACGAGCCAGGCTAATCAAACTTTTAATAAATAAAGCACTACTCATGTCTCCAATCTATAAGCTTATTACACATATGCGTCTACAAAAGGTAGGGGGTCTGCTCTACACAGCTTAAACAAGAACTGACTCTGCTTGACTTGACCTTACTCCCCCCCCCCCCCAGCCCCCAATGTAGCAAAGCTGTGGGCCACCCAGGCTGTCACTCACTCTCACACACACATTGGGTCACCATTGTTCAGCTTTCTGGAGTCGGTCCAGGAGAACAGGCCTCGCTTCACTCCATCCCCCTTGGAACAATTAGCACAAGGGATGACCTTTGACCGACTGAGCGGCGGGGAAGAAATGAGCTTTAAGGAACTCCGGAGGACACATAGCCAGGAGTCTTACACGCTCCTAAAGATAAACAATAACTAGGGTTTTTTGAAGGGAGTGGGTCATTTGCTTCAGCTAAGGGGATGTGGTCTCTGTTTAACTGTTCTAAAGATCAAAGACAAAAAGGTAATCCAACATTTGCAGTCAGAGTCGCTGAACTTTGGAACATCGTGCTTGAGGAAATCCTGTTACAAAAGATTGCACGTCCTCTGAACACTCATTTTTATAAGTTATCAGTTTAAGCCTAAACTGTCACTTTGCTGTTGTTACTTTGCTGTTTGTTAGGAGTTCAAACAACTACAGCTAATTGAGTCCTGGTGACTCAGTTAGCTGTAGCACATGTAGTATTAGTGTCGTTGTGTCACCTAACAGCAATGCTAAGGGTCCAAATCATGCCCTAAAATATTTTGAGTCAATTTTATTTATTTTTTAAGGTTAAGGTAAAGTGCAAATAAATTTATTTGTGTTGTTATTGTTTAAAATTTTTTTTTTTTACCATTTATGAAGCTGATCTAAATGGCACTAAATGGAGACAAAACTATACCAAACGGCAATAAAGTGCACTTAACAACCATAATGTGTCATGCTGAAGTCTAAGCCCCTTTTTTGTTCTCCATCTTTTGTCCGCCTCGTCTCCTTGTGTAATAATGCTTGTATGACCTCAACCCTGTTATGCACAGTCAAGTTATAAATATCATTTCTTTCAGGAGAACCTGGGCTACCAGGCTATGCATGCTGCAGGGACGTCACTTGAATGTATACATTGTTAAATGACTATAAAGTCAAAAGAAAAGAGTAAATGGAAATGAAATCTCACAGAATGAAACATTGAAACAGACCGTTCCTTTTGGCTTTTGAAAATTGTTCTTCTAGGTGTTGGCAATCAGGAGGAAAAGAAATAAACTCTGTAACTAACAAAAATATAAAACTATGTAGGTTTTTTCCCATAAAAGTCCATACGCTTTTATCCAAAAAGTTAGTTGTTTCATCTTCAATTTATTATCTGTCTGCTATTTGACATCAGTGAGCCAAATCACACTCATTTTGTTTGGCTTGCAGGCTTCACTCTGCCGTCTCTTTATTCTCCTAATACACACACACACACACACACACACACACACACACACACACACACACACACACACACACACACACACACACACACACACACACACACACACACACACAGACCTAGGGAATAATGCCCTCCTCTATGGGCTCTCTATTTGCTGAGCAAACTCTTTGGGCACATTATTTCATGTGATTGGTCAACAAAGCTGTCAGTCTAAGTGACCAATCAAAGATGGTTGCCGGCTAATGAAAAATAGTAATAGTAATAAATAATAATAATAGCCGTTTGTTACAAAACACGGAAAATAGCTGTTCATTGTGGATTTATCACGCTGAATTATGCTCTGCAGCAGCTGTGAAAAGTCGCCCCACGTTCACGGATTCTTAAGCTTCCGGAAGGGCCTTACACTAGAAGACGACAGAAGATAGCCAAATGTCTCTGAAAGGGGGCGCAGCGCGACCACTGTCAAAGCTTGGCAACCTGAGCCCAAACATAAAAACGCGCAAGTTGATTTTTGGATTCAAAATAATTTATTTATATTACAAAGACACTGTAATGACACTGTGCTTCCATGATGGATTAAAAAAGCTTCTGGGCTACAACTGTCAGAGGACCTCGATGAAACGGCGCTTTTCTCTGCTTCTAAACAACAACAAAAAGTAAATCTCTACACTGTATTGATCTGGGGATATTAAATAAGACATATGGAGTATTAAATAGAAACCTGCAGTACAGACATGGTGTGTTTAAATCCACTGACAGCGGATTTTCCTTCAGCGCTCCAGCAGCTGTGACAGTGACCCACGACGACATTGAGCTGAAGGCCGCCTTACACTAAAAGTCGACAGCCGTTAGCCAAATTCCTGAAATGCAGCGATTACCACTGTCACTGCTTGGCAACCTGGGCCACCAACTGTCACCACACTGAGCCACATCACACACACAAGACGGGCTGGCACGTGGGCACAAAAACCTAGTCCAATAAAATAAACCCGCCCCACTTCCTTGCTCGTCCGATGTGACTTCCAGCGTAACCAGCACTCCCCAGCTCCCTCTATCCCTTGATCCCTGGGTAGGGCCAGCTGCCCACAGGTCTCGTGTGGGGCTGCGCCGTCTTAAAGGATCTCCGTGCTTCTAATGCCTCTTAAGCACAAAGCGCTTCAGCCGAGGAAGGCTGTGCCGTGCCTCCCTTAAGATCAAACGTCACTGTCCCACGGTCGACTGCTCGCTGGCTGGCTCTTTGCCCGCTCAGCATAGCAAGCTCCCAGGACAGGAGGGGTCAGGGTTACTGTACCACAGCCAGAGAGGACTGTATGGGCCAGAGAAGGCTGCTAGGAGGAGAGAGAGCAAAGAAAGACTGAGGGTTGATGGGATGTGATGCTGAGGAGATCAGAGGTCCTGCTGCCTGTGGTTTCTTATCTGCTCTATGTAAACTTCTGAGTTAAGGTCCAAGGGAAACAATTGTTTTTGGATCATAGTTTAACTTTATGGACGGAAACAGTAATGGGGACAAAGGTGTTTCCGTGCTCATTTAGTTAGTTAAGTCAACTGAAGAAAAATGACACAGATACTGAAAGGAAATAGTAGAGCAGGAGTACAAAAGCCTGTCAGTGGGTAAACCCTGCACCCTGGTCTCTAATGTAGGGGATTCCCAGTACAGGATGGATACCCTGCCAGTCGGGTACCGTCGGATCCCGACTGGCTTGGTTCAGGTTCGGACAGATGTTCAGAAATGATGTGGTTTCGGTCGGGCTCGGTCACATTAGCGCGATAAGGCATTGAACATTTTAAATTTAAAAAAGCTTATTTTGTAGGTGCAGGCCTGTGTTAAAGTGCGCTTGTTGCCCCGTGTGCACTGATGTGCTCATCTGTTGATATTTCCGAATGCCTTCCTACAGTTGCTTAATAAAAGCGTGCTTTCCACACAAACAAACTTATGTGTCATTAGTATGAGAAAAAAACGAGAGCTTGGGTTGGGCTCGGACATAAATATCTTAATGCCTGTTGGGCTCGGCCGGGCTCGGTTACTGCTCTGTCAGACACGGGCCGGGCTCGGACAGAAAAATGTAGCCTGATCCGCACTCTAATTCCCAGGTGCACGCTCAAAGAAAATGCACACCTTTGGGTATGACTTAAGCCTAGATTTTTTTTTTTTGCATGGATCCTTATAGATTGTAATCAATGCATTCATTAAATACATTAGATTTGATCAATATAAAAATCTGTATTCTAAAGTAGAAGCCAACTGATGTTGTGTGATGTGCTTAGCCAGTTATACCCTTTTCCCACCAAAACTAGTGTGTATATGCAGGGTTTTTAAACAAAATTTGTTTCACTGCTAGTAGACAGGAATGCCTATTCACCACTAAGTGAGTGACAAATAACATTTTGGGCTTCCCTGGGTACTCACAGTGCCTACAAGCCCATCAAAACGGATGTGCGGTCACTGTTACATGCTTACCATTATTATTTTGTCTGTTTATGTGCTTCATGCGAACAAACAGTTCTGCATCTTTCTTAAAAGTGCTGAATCTTTCAAGCTTATGTGAAAAATTAACTTCCTGCCTTCCTGGCGCCTGATCATGGCTTAGCCACAACACAGGCCTCCATTTCCATTTCCCCCCTCTGTTCAGGAAGACCGGCTGTGAGGTCATGAGGTCACAGCCTGTTTAGCGAAGAGGGACAGTCCACGGTGAGACATGGCCAGGATCTCTGGGTACGACAGGACCGGAGGCCCCAGATATAGACAATACCAAATAGTTCAAAAGTCTTTCATTATATACAGGGAGGAACCTGGATCTGTACTAAAGGTTAAACAAACTAATCCTACTTGACAGTTTACCTGGAGACACAACAGCAATCTGTCTTTAAGTTGTATGTTTTTGTGAGTTTTTTGATGTGGATTTGAAAATGTTTTGTATAGTGATCGACCGATACTAGTTTTTCAAGGCCGATATCGATACCTATTATTATTAGTTAATAAAACCGATATGCATATACAGTGAAAATAAAAATCTGTAAGTCAAAATTAAGATTTTGGAATGTTACAAAATCCAACACAAAACACAAATTTGTAACTTTGAGTCGAGGCGACGCAGACCACAAGGACTGTGATTGGTCAACTCGTCCTGTGTGTTGATAGTCGTTAAGCTTTGCAAATAAACTCAGACATATTTTGGTTACAATGATGGGGTTATCTGTTTGTAAAGTGTCTATGTGTCAGTAACGTTTTGAAATTAGCACTTTGCCAGCAAGCAGTACTTTGTGGGCAGTTGTGTTAACATAACATTAACTGGCTGGTAGGCACCTCACCTCGCAAATAACCTCAGACTTATCACCCCCTAGCGTTACGTCGGCGAAATGCACCGCGATGCAAAATAACCCCGATAAAGAACCCCCGAAAGGGTCACGACGCCGTAGGAGCGACGGCATGGAGTTGACGCAGAAGTATAAAACAGCCTTCAGTGGTGAGTGAAACCGAAGCAGAGGGACACACACAGAGCTGTAGCGGAGCCAAAGTAGCATTAATTATCGGTTATCAGGCAAATAAAACGCTGATACAGATAATCTGCAAACTGCCTAAAAAACGGTCCGATTATGGGCCAGGGCTATCCGGTCTATCCCCAGTTTTGTATAATGGCACTGAAGAAAAGAAAATCTCATGCTGAGAGATGTTGCTGTTATGCAATAATATGGAGAAGACAAAATACATTCCTGGAAAACCAGAACAATCTGGAAACACCAGATGAGTACATGAAGGATAAAACATCCAGATGAAAATAAGATATCCTGGTAACTAAATCTCCGCGTGGATGACCTGTGAAAGAATATGGTTGTCTTGGGAATCAGAGAGGAAGAGACCTAATCAATCAATCAATTCACCGAAGACGGATTCCCCTCCTCTTGGTCACGGTATCGATGGCTTTCCAAACGGGTGGAATCCGCTTTGCGCCATCAATCGCCGATTGATCTCTGGTCTGGTGGGACCTCTTTGATGTCAAGAACAAAGAGTTCCTATTGGGTTACACAGGTCAGGATTGATGATGCGTGAAATCGAGGCCTCGGAGGGGGAAAACAGGAGAAGACACTCATCTTCCCATGGGAAAGATCATCATTTCTCTAAAACATGCCTTGGCGCAAAAGCTCTTTGGAAAACCGTTTGCATCTACAAAGGCTGGCGAACCATCAGATGAAAAGTAAACTTCAAAACACTGGTGGTTTGGGGTCTTCTGTTGTTGGCAAAGCAAGAACCAAGGTGCTTGGGTCCTTTCCTTGCATTACAGTCACCCGACATGGGGCGTTTGCTTCTAGGGCGAATAAAAATTCCTGTTTATCATTACAGGAGAAGATAGGAGCCATTTTTGACAGAGAGAGAGACGTCTGATCTGAGGCCTTTGGCTGCTCCTCTCGCTTTCTCTCATCTGTCACCTCCTTCCTCTCGTCCCCCTCCCCTCCCTCTCTCCAGTCTGGGGATAGACGCGCTGACAGATGGGCCGAGGACATCCGGACGCAGGAGTGGGGAGGGTGTAAGGAGCGCAGAAAAGAGGGAGAGGAGGGTGAATAGGGTGGACCTGGAGGGAAGGAAGCCAGTAGAGAGGGAACAACAACAGTGGTTGCCAGATACAAAGTGTTCCTCCTCGCCAGCGAAGAAGAGATGTCTGATTCCGGGAATGGAGGGATGATTCAGTGGTGGAAGGAGGAGAGGGTTGAGAGGATAGAGGGGGAGGGTGGGGGGGGGCAGTGTGCGGGCTTGAGTTTGCCAACACCTGGTGGGGATTATAGGGAGTACGATGGGCGGGAGTTGGGGGGGGCCCTCTGTTGTGTTCTGGAGGAAAGACTTTTTTTTCTTCTTTTTTGGCAAGATTAGAGGCTTGGAGTAGATGTTGAGGAAGTAGGGCTTTTCCAAAACACTCACGCACACAAACATCAGGGTTATTGAAGGTTACTGTTGTAATTGTTTTCATGGATTTCATTGTAAATAGTCATTAAAGGATGAGAATGCCATTATTCTATCATTTTCTTGTCAAACAAATCTCATAAAAAGCTCCAAACCAACAACGTGTTAGCACTTCTCTCAATACTTTCTGACTTCACTACCCTGTCTGTGGCACTCACTGTTTGGGCCAAAGACGTAAACCTTTAGAAATGGCTCCCAAATATATAGTTCCATTTTTAAAAAGGCTCGGTAATTTCCTTAAACAGTTGTGCACTGTAGTTTTTAGCAGACATTACACTAACAGGAGTAAATAGAGCATTTGCCTGGGACTATTTTCAGTGGGGAGTATTTCTGGCAGCAGCACGGAGTATGTGGGATTGAATAAAAAAAATACAATATGTGTCCCTAAGTACAACAGTGTGGTTTATTAATGTGGTTTTAATAGCTTTTGGACAGTTGAGCTCAGAGGAAGAAGATATATTAAGTTTGGATACATACACAATACTTCATACGTCTTATTAACAATTCGTTGTTTGTTTTGGTCTAATAATTAAATTTGTTGACAATAAGAATAATATTTAATATTGTCAGCCTATAACTATGGAGCACATGTTCACCTGATGGAGCTGGCAGTCTTTCACACAAATGACTGTCCCATCCTGTCCCTTCTTAATTTCACTGATTCACAGAAAACACACCATACACCGTTCCATGTCTAATGTTAGCAAAATTACAGGCTATGACAGGAGCTTAATGTGGAGAAAAGATGAGGTAATTTAGGTGGGAGAGGAGACTTTCCAGGTTACAGCACAAGATTGGGAGTGACTCTGCTATCCTGACATTCAGTGGAAAGGTCAACAAACCATTGGAGAGACGGCAAGAAGCCAGCTGTGGCTGTGACACCAAAGCCTTCCTTATTAAAATCTTTTCCTATGAGCACGGAATGCTGTCATTTTGCATCAAGCTAAAGCAGAACATGGAGAGAGATTTTTTTTGTGAGCTGTTTGAGACTTACGGTTCTGTTTTTGAGCGGCCGAGTTGTTTCACAAAAATGCACAGTGGGGTGTTTTTCCTGCATTTTTTAATATTTTGGTGACTTGCTTTGTGCAGCAAAGGGAAGGAAAGGCCTAGTGAGGGAATATCGCTAACAATAAACAACAGCTCATTGCAGTTTTGGAGTCAAGATTTACTGCATTTCACACCATCTGCAACCGTGGACCACGTCAACCGTGCATTATGCATGGTGCGCCCATGTTTTACGTTGTTTTAATCACACCCACATAGACCTCTCCAAAAAAACACATCTAATTGCACAGGGGGAACAACAGCTGGATTTTTGGTTATGGCAGTGATGTACATAGGGTTGCTGACGTATTTAAACCCACAAAAAATGACTTTGCCCTTCTTTTTATGTTAACCCAAATGTATACTCTACCTCATAATAAGTTAGAGCAGAGTGACGTAAATGAGACCAACGTTGTCTCAAGAGAAAACAGTTTCTTGGTAACGTGTATCGACAATTGAATGGTCATCTGTACCATATATTTACAGGAGCTAAAAGAGAAGAATGAGTATGATAAAAGGACAAGAAATTAAAAATATAAAGAGAAATGACAAAGTGACTGTAAAGAAGAGTGGAAACAGCAAAGGAAAGGAAGGGCAGGACAGGAGTGAAAGCGGTTTGCAAACAGCGGAATGAAAGCAGGCAGGCGTCTGTTCAATCCAATCAGTGAAAGTAAAGAGGATGAAGGGATAATATAAAATCACATATAAAAATCCTCCTCCTCACCTACAAATCCCTCCTTGCCCTGGCCCAACTGTACCCCTCCGACCTCCTCCATCCATACACCCCACCCCGAAACCTGCGGTCCTCAGACGCTGGCCTGCTCTCCATTCCCCACACCAGACTCTGTCCCTTCGGAGACAGGGCCTTTAGTGTTGCAGCCCCATCCCTCTGGAACACCCTCCCTGCAGATATCCAAAATGCTACATCCCTGGACATTTAAAAAAATAACTCTTGAAACACCACCTGCTTACCACAGCCTACAACTTCCTTTAGCTTAGCCACAGTCATTCTGTAAAGTGTCCTTGGGTTTCAAGAAAGGAGCTATATAAATAAAAGTTATTATTATTATTATAAAAGAGGGTAAAGAAAGCAGGGATCAGGCCAGTCTGATGGCAGGAGACTCTACTGTCATGCGCTGGGAAATGGGTTACACCAGAGGTGCATTGTGGGAGCTGACCCAGGGGCCTGAACTTGCTGAATAGAGGACTTTGGCTCAGTGCTGTGCTGAAACTACTAGAATGGTCAAACTGAACTGCAGCATCCATTCAGGATTATCACCAGCTGCAGGTTGGTATAAAATACTACTGCCTACTATACCCTGTATATTTTATACATTCATTCATGGTTATTATTCATTGTTTAATCAGAATCAATGCTCATCATGCTTTCACTCATTTCGTACCCAAAGACGCAAAGTTACAATATTGAAAAGTCTTATTGTTGACTCATAGAAAAGCATACAATAGTGTGTATATTATTTAGGATTTCAAAATAGCGGGTGCTTTATTTTGGTGAAAATGTATCTAAGTATTTTGTAGTAACATTTGTAGCACTCAAGTTGGAAGTTTTGTTGTTTTAAAGGAACACCCCGACTTGTTGGGACTTTAGCTTATTCACGGTATCCCCCAGAGTTAGACAAGTCCACACATACCCTTCTCATCTCCGTGCGTGTTGTAACCAAGGGGGGTAAGCTACGCTTCAGAACTCAAACCTCCTATGGCTCCATTTTGACGCTACAAAGAGATCACCTCCCGTTAGCATTCCACTGACTAGCATACATTTTGGTGCCACTTTGACAGCGAATAACTTTACATCTGAAGCGTTTAAAGACTATTTGTCCATTGTTTATTTCTAAAGAAAAATGACAATACCAATCCATTACCTTGTACCTCACATTATGGCTCCGTAGCAGACGTTTTTATAAAAATAGGCTAACGATTGTGTCATAACCAAGTGACTTACTGTCGCACAGTAGAGGAATTACCGTATAGTACAGGAGAAGCTCGCAGGCAGTTTGGACTTACGTTAGCTGTTTAGGTTTAATTACTAATGTTAACTAGCATGTTAGTGATCAATAATTAGCCTGTGCCTATGTTATCTCCTTACATATACCTACGCTCTCCATCTCTGTAAGATTGGGAATGATTGATATTTCTCGTGGCACAGCTACCAGAAGACTTACAACTTTCAGACAGGTTGCTCACGTCACATTTACGTTGTCTCTGTCAGTTGGAGGCTGCGCAGTAAAGCAAGTGATCACCGGAAAAGTGCTTCTAATAGCCTTCACTGGTCTCCGTCCAGAGCCACGGGCTCTGTTTGTCCATTTTATATATGTCAATGGTTGTAACTCTTTCAGAGGCACCCACCGCTAGCCTAGTTTAGCACGGATGCTAATCTCAGAAAATCTAGTCTCAGAAAGGCGAAGCACTGCTACTTCTGCTACTTGGGCGGAGGGATTTGCTCGCAGCACCTGAGAAGCCCTCGCCTTTCTGAGAATATAGTTCCCAGTATGTATACGGTTAGAAGATGGCTGTGTCTCATATGACGTTATTTGTACCACTAGCGGCGCCAGGATTTTGATTGTAGGTGGGCCTCCAGAAAACAGGATGGGCCAGTTAAAATAAGCCAAAAAAAAATGGGTTACCCCTGCATACAGACAGCCAGACACTAACGATAACGTTAGCCTAACTGTTAGCCTAACTGTTAGCCTACTTGCATTGCTGGTGTGAGGGGGGGTGGCTACGGGAGGACTTGATGGGGAGAGGGCGGCCGAGCAGGATGGTAACTCGTCACTTGTAATCGCGTTACTTAAAATGTCCTCCTACTCCTCAGAGCGTTTCTTGCTGAATTTAAATGAAAACAAGCTGCTTTGCGTTTCATATTAGCTAATAGCTACGGTCTGTGTCTGTCTCATTGAGCTAGCTTGAAAAGCTTGCGCGCAAACGTCCTTCATTTCATTGGATCACTTGCTGGTGACGATGCAGCCTGTGGGCGGGCTTAAGAGTCCACACGTGGGGTAGAAGCTGCTGATTGGCTGAGAAGCTTTCACTCAAAGCTTTCCTCAGGCTGCTTATTGGATGAACTGCTAGACTGAAAATCACTCACTACTCACTATAGGCCTGGGTCAAAATGGCCGGGCCCAGGCCCACCCGGGCCCAATGGTAGCGCCGCGGGTGATTTGTACACGCTGTGACTATACAAATCACAACATGTAAATAAGAAAATGTTGGTGTTATTTTGTCACTTATTGGGAGCAGTAGGCTAGATGGAGCCGGTTACCTCCAGCATCTGTGCTAAGCTAGGCTAGAGACAGAGTTAGGACACACACAGAGATGAGAAGGGTATGTATGGACTTATCTAACTCTGGGGGATACGCTGAATAAGCTAAAGTCCCAATAAGTCAGCTTGTTCCGTTAACTAAAGACTCAACACGTCAGTGATGTTCTGCCTTACAACAACTACAAAAAATCTAAGCAGTCTTTTACTGTGCTGAGCAGCTGAGAGGTTTGGGTCTAATAATAATAATAATAATAATAAAAATAATAATAAAAGGGAGGACATACTTTTCACATTTTTCATATTGCTGAATTTAAAGTGGCTATAAAGAATATTTTTAGATTAACAATGGATCAAATTACGATACCATTTTGCTTTGTAACGTTTTGAAAATTCTTCTAGTAAAACACGAATATCAGGATATTTAATATAACATAGCAGAGCACTACTACATGATTGTATTTACTTTGGAAAGATATTAAAAAGGTGCCAATAAAGAAATAATTTAAATAACCCGACGGCCGACCGTTGGCAGAAAAGGCAGTCGGACTGATCAGTCAGCTCCCTGAGGTCAAAAAAGTGCCTCAGAACATACCAAAGCGACGCCGACTTGAGAGTACGTTCTGCGTGTCCGCGAGACGTAATACGTCTCCATAACAGCAGGCGGCGCTAATCTGTATTGTCGGCGAAAACCGGCAGCTGATTGGACGAACGTGTCACGTGGGTCTGGCTGCTCCCAGATTTTTCAACCAGGCATAATGGCGGCTTCGTTCGGAATACAATCTCATATGTTACGAAGATAGTTCACCGAAACGTATTTCTGGAAACATTTTAAGCTAGAAATAGGCCATGCAGTTGCTGAATCTGTCTTCATCTCAGATCGACGAAGTTTAAAAGATTTTGGTCAGATTTTGAGAGCCTCAGTCACGCTCATCCCACTCATCATTTCCGGGTTAGCACTCCACCAATCAGATTGGTGGAGTGAGTCCGACTGCCCGCCCTCCGACCCAGCAAGTCAGGTCGGCCAAAATGAAGGCCAACAGCTCCTCCGACGGACGACGGCACGGAACACACCGAACAGACTTGAGTCACTGACCTTGCCAGACTGTCCGACGGACGATTATCGGGTTGGTGTGTCATGGCCTTTAGGGACAGGCTGTGACAGCAGGCTTAAAGAAAAACCATTAACCAGGAGAAGATCCTCGAGTCTGGAGCCAAACACATGACTCAACAGACACATGGAGGCCTGATGAGAGAGGGAGGAAGGGACAGAGGAACGCAAAGAAGAGCCAGTGTCACCGTCCAAGTGACACAGTTACTCACAGGAAGCGAGAGAGAGTGCATCACGCTTTCAGGATCCATCAGGCCGTCTGTCATCACACAGCTGAACACGATGTGTGAGAGGTCTGTTGTTGATGTTCCAGATACACGCTTAGAAACATAGCTTTAGATTGGACTTGTTTATCACATCATCAGCCAGCTTAGAAATGCTGGTCTGTACAGTTCATTAAAACTATGGTCGTTTCCAGACTGAAAAAGTAAATCTGCATTTTCTTCTGCTTCTGGCAGAGGGGGCCTACATGTACCAGCATGCATTGTGTCTGAGATTATCAATGGAAAGCCGGTGAGCATGTTTACCTGACTGGTTAAGCTTCTTATCACATCTGCCAACGAAAGTTCTGTGTTTGCTAGTTTAGAGCTGCATCTAACGATTATTTCATTATCAGTTCATTATTATATTTTTGATAAATTGATTAATCAGTTAGTCTATAGCATGTCAGAAAAAAGGGAAAAATGCATTCGCAATGACCCAGAGCCCAAGGTGACATCTTGAGATGTATTGTTTTTGTCCGACCGACAATCCCAAACCCCAAAGATATTCAATTTACAATGATATCAAACAGAATAATTAAGCATATCATCACATTTGAGAAACTGGAACAATAATATTTTGGCATTTCTGCTGAATACATTATTTAAATGATTAATCAATGGACATGATCAATGGACTGAATTAATTTTAAGTCTATTAAGTGTTTGAGGACTAGTTTATCATTCTGCTGACAACAGAAATCTCATTGTGCTTGTATAAAGACAGTGAGTAATGTGATGGGTGATGTTTGTTATATAATTTGGAAGTCACAGTAAAATCTTACGAAGAAATTAGGTTATATACAAAGTTTACCATATCCAGAACAACAACATCTTTGTTGGCTAAATGTAGGAAAGCCAAAACAAAAAACAAAGGCATTTTTAGATTCATTTTGATTAATGTAGATGGAGAGAGAGCGAGAGAGAGAGAGAGAGAGAGAGAGAGAGAGAAGAAGAGAAAAAAAAAAAAAAAAAAAAAAAAAAAAAAAAAAAAAAAAAAAAAAGAAACTTACCTTCATGTAGTTCCTCTGCCATCCATTGACGTCAGAAGAATACATCATGGTCGAAGTAAACTGGCTGTTACGGTCGGCTACAGAAAACATTGGCAGATATTATAGACACGCTATCCCAATGACTAATAGAGAGAAACAACATTGAAGTGTGTCCATTTAAGGTAAAACAGTAAAAAGGTTTTGACTTGGCTCCTGGTAGTTTTGGTTGTAGTTTTAGTTTTGGCCCAATGAATGTGAGGTATTGGCAACATTATTGCATTAGTGCATTTGAATGTAACAACGGACAGTCCGGGCCTATGTAAGTACAGTAAGTGAAATAAGACGTTGGACAGACTCTAAACTAAAAGAGAACATTTTAAAGTGGATAACATGGTCAGAAGGGAGAAGGATCTTTTACATAAAGCAGCAGTGATGAGTGGTAAGTTGACTGTGCGTGTGTGTGTGTGTGTGTGTGTGTGTGTGTGTGTGTGTGTGTGTGTGTGTGTGTGTGTGTGTGAATTAGGGACAGTGAGTGAGCGAGTGAGGTGAGTGAGTGAGTGCGTGTGTTTGTGTGTGTGAATTAGGGACAGTGAGTGTTAGTGTGTGTGTACGGTAAATAGGATATGCCAGTCAGAGCTGCCACCCACATCCCAGATGGCACTTCTCCCTCCCCAGCCCCCAGCCCCCACACACACACACACACACACACCTTTTGGTGGCAGTAGGTTGATGTTGTGAGTCGGTCTAAAGTCACTGTTTAAGTTTCTTGAGCTGCAGTTCCTCTAATGGCCACTAGATGCTGCCTCAAAGAAAACTTTGATCACATTGACATGATTGAAGCGACTTCACTCCGGAAAGTACATACACATAACAACGTACACAATGTTATTTTTCATCATTAAGTCAAATTCTTGAATAATGAATGTGAATACTTCACATCTGTGTGGTAAATAATATGGATTGAAGTATTTGTCTTGACAAAAAAATGTATACACATTGGAGGCTACGACAAGAGTTCCACTCACCAAACAGGTTGTGGACGACCAGGAAGGAAGGATGTGTGATCCACTAGAGTGACCTTCGACCCATGTGGCTTTGGACCAATAACACGCCAAGATGTCAGGAAGTCCACCACTTCCTTATCTGAGGAACGGAGACTGCTGTTCCCACGTTTGGTCCCTTGTTCCAGAGAAAAAGGAACCAGATAAAACAGAAAACCTGAGCCATGTCGGAAGCTCGGAGGCACTTATGGGAAGGGAGTTGGACAGATTTGTGATTTATTTTCCTTCTTTCTGAGAACAAGTCAAAATGTCTTAGTCTTTGGAGGCAAAATGCAAATGTCAAACTGTGTTTCACGTCTCTGAATATTGATCATTAAAATGACATGGCCATTGGAAGGAACACTTTCCTTTCAAAGCTGTGTGCGTCTTTTACATAACTACGACCAGTCTTTAAAATGCATTTGCACATACCATAAGTCCAACCAGGCTCTGATTTTTTATCTTTTAATTGATGCAGGATTTTACTAGGTCAAAAATTGAGGCTTAAATGGATTTGCAATTGCAAGTCAAGTCTTTAGTGAGTCAAACCTAAAGTAAGTGTTTTTAAGTGCTCTTTTTATAACTTTAGCCTGACTCAGGTCTCAGTCTAGAGTCTCACATTCTGATTCTGATCTAATATTGATGTTAACGTCTGTACTACACCTCTCCCTAAAGCTGTTGTTGATTTGAAACTAGTGGACATTTTATTTTGAAGTCTCTATGGTGTAGTGTCAAAGATTTGAGCATGCGTTTTCTCAAAATCTCTCCAGCTCTTCACAAAAAACCCAGAACGGAACTGTAAATATACTTGTGTTGTGAGCTCTAAATAGTGTTTGTGTGTGTGTGTTTAATCCAGGACAATTTTGAAAGTGAATGCTTTTGACACATGAAACAATGGCCATTTTCAACCAAATTTAGCCATACATGTAGTACGTGTCTTTTGACCTCTTCTTTGACTGATGCAAATGAAGCGCTCAGGGGTAATTAAGATAGCGGTTTGGCAAAAAGAAAAACGTTTTCTGACAGGGCGGACTGCAAACAGTATACTATAAAAACATGTCACATGTCACTGGACCATAACTGGATGCTGTGTAAATATCCTAAACAAAAGTATGCAAGTAGGAAAAGTCCAAGGATTGGTATTAGTAGAAGCTCTCTATCGCCTTTCGTAGCCTATTGGACGGTAAGAAGGTTATGAACAGCTTGGCTAAATGTCATGAAAGTAAAACTATTTAGGGTTTAGTACACTGTGTGTCCAGGACACAGGAAGTTTGAGAATAAACAAATAACATTTTATTGGCCTACAAAAGGAAGGGGAAAGGGTGAAGCTGTTAGGCCTTGTGTACATGCATCCCTCTGTTTCCTGTGAGTGAAAGAGAGGAACAGGAAGGCAGAAAGAGAGAGAGAGAGAGAGAGAGAGAGAGAGAGAGAGAGAGAGAGAGCGGGGATCAAATGACAACAAACAGATCACGCAGGAGCGGAGGTCCCTTTGAACCGTCCCCGTGCGGAAGTCAGCTTTTTTTTCCTGTGCTCGCTCTTTCTTTCCCCTCACTTTTTTTTTTATCCACCTCCCCCCCCCCTTTGCACCGGAGATAAGCTTTCAACATGCTAAGCCCTGTAAAAACAGGCGACGAGTGTTGAAGCTGAGACCAGTCCACAGAGATGTCCCAGCATGCTACGCTGCATCAGGCTACTGCGGCTCGTGTACTCACTTTGTCTTCATTGTGTGCAATTGTCAAGGGGGAAATGCAGCATGCAAAGTTGACAAATGAAGAGCCCGACATGATGGTTGCAGGTCGAGAAAGTCACACCGTAGACTTTCATAGTACTTTCAAGCAGGCCACGATCAGTTTGTAAAATGTTCTAACAAGAAAACATGTAAGTGTTACAAGTTGTTGCAATTAAAACAATAAAATAACGTCATTATCTACTCCCCTAACATAAAAATACAGCAGAGTCATGCCAGCAATAACACTTCTCTCAGGGGAACATATTCTGGCAATACACCACAGGTCAGTTCATGCAGATGTAAGGCTGTGCCTTCCTTGTTTCTGAACAACTAAGTGATTCCGAATGAATGCCACAATTCCACTTTAGAACATGAACCAAACGTGCAGACCTGTTGTAGATCGGTGGTTCCCAGACCCAATAAGGTCACAACAAAAAAGTGAAGGGGGTCGCAAGATAATTATCAGGGTTTGAAGGCAAAAAAAACAAAACAAATTTTTGCTTCACAAATTATGATCGCTAGTAAACATAGTTTTGTTAAGTGGTCACAGTGCCAAAATGTTAGGAGCCACTGTTGTAGATCACTAGTATTTGATGCTTCAGCATCTACATCACAAAGACATTACAATGTTTTACCCATCCGTTATCTGTAGTGGCAGCAGCTAAATATCTTACTGTTTGTTGTAGAAGTTATTTTATGCTGTAATTTACCTTTTTAGTGTCAGTCTTTCCCTCAACCTGTCCCGCTCAAAATGCTATTCCTGAAGTCATGGAGCTATTGAATTATGCTGTAGTCCTTGATATTGGGCGTTAAAATATGCACATCACCAATTGTTTTTAGGGGGGCATTTTTCCGGGACATGAGAGCAAAATCAAAAGGATTTGTGACAAGTGCTTGGATGCTGCACACAGGTCACAGTGGGAAATGTCAATCACACATTTGCTTACTGTCTCTCTTCCCTCAGTAGGTCAGCTCCAGATGCAAAACACTGTGGTTTAACTCTTGTAATTTGCACCACGAGATCCTGTGCATGCTTGTCTCCTGTTGGGAAAACAGGGATTTTATTTTACCAGATCAGCAGTAAAAACTTTAACTGTCTTTTTTTATAATTTTTTTTTTTATGAGCGTGGCAACGAAAGCAGGCTGTTAAACCCTTCTGGCAAACAGGCGGCATTTTTCCGGCCGAGGAAAAGTCAAACAGCCACACAGAAAACAAACAGAGGAGCCATTAGATGGACAGCGTGCAGGTTTCACTGTTTACCTGGCCCTTTCTGCACCTATTTGAACAGGTGTCAGGGTGTGTGTGTGTGTGTGTTAATAGGTGTGCACATTACATAAACTACAATCAATTATTGTTAAGGCCATATCCTGAGTTCAGAATGAGACTCACTGTAACTCAATAAGCGTGGGTGTGCTGGATCTTCCTCTCCTCCTGCCTGTCTTTCTCCTCTTCTTATTTCTCGTTCCACTCCCCCCTCCTTTGTCCCTGGCCTCCGTTTATCGCCTCATCCCCTGAAGGGGGTTAAGGGGGAATTTCTGAAAAGATAATCCTTGTTTTTCAGAAAAAAAAGCAGGAAGCGGAAAAAAAAAAAAAAAAGAGGAGCAGAGGAAGAGCAGGAGAAGAAGGTCTGTTGATTCAGTTGGGAGCTAAAGATAATGTTTGCCTTCCGTCTCGGGCCGGCTATGAGACAACAACTTTACCATGTGGGGTAAAATGATAGTTTACACGGAAAGATTGTGGCTAATTATTAGCTTCTGAAAGCAGAAAGAAATATTTTTGTATAGAAGCAGTCAGGAACCAGATTTGTTCTTTTCTTGTCAGGGTGGAAACCCCCGTGAAACAGCATCTAGGACGCCCCGAGAACTGTCACTTTCCACTGAAACGCAGACCAATTCTTTAAAAGGAGGGTGACTTATCGGACTTATCTGTATATTACATCTACCCTAAACATTGTTGAACAGTTAACAGGCCAATTTGACCAAAATCACAGTCCAACAATGTTTTCTTTTGGGCAGTTTAATTTTCTTTGGTAGGAAAGAGTTCCAATAAAACACGTTGGCTGTGCAATCTGTAGAATATCTGGAGTAACTAGACAAACACTTTTCTGTTAATGTCATTTTCCAATGCACCACAAACTAATTCCCAATCACCTCCATTGTGTTGGGGTGAACACTGAAATTGTAAAAACGTAAACAATCTGCATGGCTAGATAGCATTGACATAAGAGAGAAAAACTGACCCTTTAAATGAGCAAACAAATATGAGAGATTAAAATTTCCACATTTTTTTTCTATGAACATCCTTCACACCAGCAGCAGACAACACCAGAGGATAACGGACATCAGATTAAAGGTTGATATTCTTCTGACAAATCAAAAAAAAAAATATATATATATATATATACAGTACAGGCCAAAAGTTTGGACACACCTTCTCATTCAATGCGTTTCTTTTTTATTTTCATGACTATTTACATTGTAGATTCTCACTGAAGGCATCAAAACTATGAATGAACACATATGGAATTATGTACTTAACAAAAAAGTGTGAAATAACTGAAAACATGTCTTATATTTTAGATTCTTCAAAGTAGCCACCCTTTGCTTTTTTATTAATAAGGGACAAAATTCCACTAATTAACCCTGACAAAGCACACCTGTGAAGTGAAAACCATTTCAGGTGACTACCTCATGAAGCTCATTGAGAGAACACCAAGGGTTTGCAGAGTTATCAAAAAAAGCAAAGGGTGGCTACTTTGAAGAATCTAAAATATAAGTTATTTCACACTTTTTTGTTAAGTACATAATTCCATATGTGTTCATTCATAGTTTTGATACCTTCAGTGAGAATCTACAATGTAAATAGTCATGAAAATAAAGAAAAACATAATGAATGAGAAGGTGCGCCAAACTTTTGGCACGTACTGTATGTGTGTGTGTGTGTGTGTGTGTGTGTGTGTGTTTGTGTGTGTGTGTGTGTGTGTGTGTATATATATATATATATATATATATATATATATATATATATATATATATATATATATATATATATATATATATATATATATATATATATATATATATATATATACATACATACATATCTGTCTAACACTAAGATATATCAGGACATTGCTTCAACAAATACTTCCACAGCCTGTATACCCAAGGACCAACATATAAATACAAACACACAGATCAAACTTTAAGCATGAGCTCGCCTGGTGGCAAGTCAACAACAGCCCCGGCTGTAAGAGCTCCTTCGTCAATATCAACAGGAAGCCCCTCCTCCAGGAAGCTATTAACAGGTTATGGGATCATGTTCCCAACGCACTAAAGAGACACACACAGAAACAGGTTTACACCACGCTGGTGTGTGCAGTGTAAAACGAGGCCTGTGTGTACTTAATGAGATCGAAGTGGAAGTGAAGGCGGAAATTGGCCGTTAAATGTTTGCTTGTGACTCTCCTGTTTTTGTACACAGAAGGTTTAGCAACGGAGTTTGTTTGTGTGCTTGTGTTTCCACTTGTATGGAAACACCGGAATAAGAGTTTAAGAGCCTCAAGGGGACATTTTTTGCAAAGTGAGATCATTTTGGCTGATTCGCATTTCTTTAAAAAGGTCCCATGTGTAGGAATTTCTCCCATCAGAGATCATATATCGCAATCTACTCTCTCGCACCACGCAGTTCAAAGTACTGTACGTATTACAGCTACGGTAGCCTTCACACTTCAAAAAGCCGGTCTCTTGCTCTTTTCAATATCCTTTTTCTTATTCTGGGCGAAGAAGACTCCTGTTCCTGAAATTATGATTTTGAATACGTGTGGTTCTCCGTGTTTCCTTCTTCAAACTTGCTGGGGCCGGGAAGCTACGATACCCATTAGCAGCATTAGCAGCACCCTATGAGTTTATCATGTGACAGCGAAATCGTGAAAGGCGGAGCAGTATGTCCTGTATGTCCCTTACCGGCTAACGTATTTCAAGATGGCGCATGAATATGGAGCCTCTACCCCAGTTCATGCGAATCCAAATGTAAAATTTCAAGCCAAAAGGAATACTTGGAATTGATGGCGGAGGTAAATATTCATGAAAAATGACAAGTTTGTGAACGGGCAACAAAGATTTTGATAATGAACTAAACGCGTTACACACTGGACCTTTAAGGAGTCACTTTTAAGGTGCGGAGACCACATACAGTCTTAGAAATAGTCATTTTATGGCGTTCAGTGTATTTCGAAATTTTAAATACTTCTTCTGAGCACTTTAAGGACTCAGAAAGTTGAGCTTGACAGTTCAGGCTTAATCTTGGAAACAGCTGACAAAACAATCTCAGCTCTAAGGTGTACTTAGTGGCTCTTTCTGCAGTTTTAAGACAGTGATATGGTCAAAGTATGAGTAAGTGGACCTTGAGTCAAGTTCAATTCCAAAATCTAGTCTTTTTCACTTTCCCTCTGATTGACAGATCTTGCAGAGTTCCATCCATCCGCAACACCAAAAACATACTGTAAAACAAAGACCACAAACAGACCCAGATATGTCAAGGGCATTAACAGCTGCCTTTTTACTAGTATTATAAATCCAATCCACAACTTTAAATGCAACATAAATTTGATGCATATTCAGAAACATAATGTAATTTATATTTTGAAATATAAAGCATATAAGATAGGAAACTAGTATAAACTGAGAGTAAGTTATGGTCTAGTGGTAGTCCCTGTACTAAATTAATTGTCAATGTGAGGACCTCCAAAATATAGGAAGACAAATGTGTGTGCTCTTTAAAACAAGAACTGCGGTGATACAACAAGACAGATGTGGAAACAGGTTGGTTGTTGGTCTTAATCTATTCCCGTTTTTCTTTTGAAATTGACATTTCTGTTTTTTGTACTTTGTACCCATTTATGCATCAGGTCTTCCACCATTCCTACAGCCTCCTCTCTGCAGTGGGTGAACTGGATTTGGTCCCCCATCTCAGCAGGGTGCACCACTTTATGTAACTGGGAGAAAGAAAAAGATGCAGGAAGAGGAGGAAAGCCAGTAAAGCCAGAAAGGAAGAGAAGGATGTGGTGGGGAGAGCAAACAGCAGCCAGCGGAGAGCTCCCCCTTTGTGTGGCTTTTTTAGTGCTTCCTCCCGACCCGGCCGCATCGCTCACCACATCTCCGCCGCTGGAAAAACATAAACAGCTAAAGTCTCCACGCTGGGCGAGAGCAAGCCAAAACATTTCACCGTCACCGGTGGAGACAAGAGGCACTGTGACACGTATCACACGAACAAGCGTTACCAGAGTTACGTGGCTGTATGGAAGCCCACGGCCGCCAGTCAGGCAACATGACACGTGAGAAGTTAGGGGTAATGGAAACTTCAATATTTAGGATAAATTGCAAGTTAAAGAGGTATTAAAGTACGCCAAAAAAATATAGTAAGTAATGTTACTCTTGACTTTCTATATGAGAAGTAAAACTCACGTGACACTAAGTCATAATGTTGACTTGAGAAATAAAGTCCTGACATATCTAATAAATCTTAGTAGGTTATAAGATATACACTTACTATTATACATAGCATTTTGACATATCATAACTCAGAATGGCTTCGGTATTTCAAATGTTTTAATTAGACCGTCAAAGTTTGACTCATAATATTTAATTAGTGGTAAAAACATTTTCAATTATTCACAACTTTTCACAATTATTTCAAATTTTTCTGGCAGTATTGGGATTCCATGCTGGGACCAGTCCGAATAGAAAAACATTACCTGGTATGACCTATCAGAAAAAAGGTCTGTAACATTAAAGCTTACTTATTAAAATTCAGAGCACATTAACCCATAATAAGGGATTTAAAATGAATGAATTATAAGTGTGCAAAATCAAAGGGCCTAAATTGTAGATATTTCTGTCTTGCAGACGCAAGTGTAAGGGGTTAGAGATACCAACAAAACTAATAACGTGTGCGCAATATAAGTATTTATCATTTATTCATATAAATTATATCATATGTATTTGATGCAATATGTAGCACTTTTTTAAAATTACAAAAAAAATGCAAACAGATACAAATGAAAGATGTAATTGCAGAAGCCACCAACTGCTAAAACGTGCTAATACACAAATATACAAATACAAACACACAGGGACCATACAGCAGACGAGCACCGTCTGTTTTCATAGCTGCAGCTGTCCCAATTGGATGTAAAATCCATATCCACACACACACACACACACACACACACACACACACACACACACACACACACACAAATCCTGATTAACCCACTGACCCCTGAGAGAGACCACCAAAGTGGACATTTAGAATCACACTCAGACACACATACAGTACAGGCCAAAAGTTTGGACACACCTTCTCATTCAATGTGTTTCTTTATTTTCATGACTATTTACATTGTAGATTCTCACTGAAGGCATCAAAACTATGAATGAACACATATGAAATTATGTACTTAACAAAAAAGTGTGAAATAACTGAAAACAACTTTGCTTTTTTTGATAACTGCAAACCCTTGGTGTTCTCTCAATGAGCTTCATGAGGTAGTCACCTGAAATGGTTTTACCTTCACAGGTGTGCCTTGTCAGGGTTAATTAGTGGAATTTTTTCCCTTATTAATAAAAAAGCAAAGGGTGGCTACTTTGAAGAATCTAAAATCTAAGACGTTTTCAGTTATTTCACACTTTTTTGTTAAGTACATAATTCCATATGTGTTCATTCATAGTTTTGATGCCTTCAGTGAGAATCTACAATGTAAATAGTCATGAAAATATAAAAGAAAACGCATTGAATGAGAAAGTGTGTCCAAACTTTTGGCCTGTACTGTATGTGCATAGACACAAGCACCCACACACACACCCATGTCCAGCAGTGTGGGGGTTAAGCAGTACGACTCGGTCTGTGTGTGTTTGTGCTGCAGTCTGAGAGAGGTTGAGGTCGTCCTCAAGTGAAATGGACAGGTGATCCATCCGTCTCCTCGCTCTCCGTCCTCTGTCGCTCTTCTGACGACCGCACGTCCCTGAGAAGCTGGGATTGGTTGAGGAGACACTCCTTCAGCTTGTCCTCAGTCAGGGTGAGACGCTCCTCCAGCACTGAAACAGTCTTTGTGATGAGGGGTGGGGGGAGAATAATTATAAAGCAGTCATAGAATAATTATAGAAGTGGAAAATCTGAAGAGCAGAGATCAGTCTGAGAGCCTTGAAATCAATCATGTCTCCATTATGGAAAAATTACATAAGCGCTAAAGAGAGACAGAAGAGGCTTTTTAGTTGTTGTGACACATCAGGGTGTTTTCTTTTTCTTTTTCAGGAGAGCAGCATTTAAGCCTCGATGCTGAGAGTAGCTCATCAGCACGGTTCTGATGATAAAAATTCTACCAAGGGTTTAAAAGCCTTTAAAAAAAAAAAAAGATATTCATAGTTTGTTCTACAGCTTATTATGTTTCACTTTTTCATGAATTATCACTTTTTTAAAGATTGGAAGCAGAAAATGCAGAAAATACTTTTAATCATTGGCAACTTTGTCGCAAATACAAAATAAATCCAGCAGCAAATTAGATTTATTTTGCATTTTCTGAAAGAAATGCACAGCAAACTCGAAATGTGTACATTCTTGTCTGATGGGTATTCTTTTGCGTGCATACATATTCAGTTGGCTGTTGATAAACACATGAGATGTGAGATGGGAAAACATTAAGACAGAACATCAGCACTTTTTTTTTTTTTTTTTTTTAAACAAGATACTTAGCATTGTATAGGCCTACTCATTCATTATATTGTTTCCCCAATTGATGATTTTCTTTCAACGTCTTAAACTTGGTATGTATGGATATTAAAAGGTAAACCATAAAACCTACTTCTAGTGCAGGGGTGTCAAACATACGACCCATGGCCAGAACTGACCCGCCAAAGGGTCCAATCATGCCCAGTGGACGACTTTGCAAAGTGTGAAAATGGCAGAGAAGTAATTTATTTCCAATTCCAAATTTACCACTTAAATCTCAGAGAATATCAGAGTTATTTTTCTCTGAATATTACCCCTCTCTCCTGGGTCCGTAACATTATTTTTTTCCCCCTACAATGGCCTTAGAACGCTGTCGTAGCAGAAGCAACCTGCGTTTGCCAACATCAAGCTGACAAGAACCTCTGTGGCAGATAAAGTTTCTGATCTTCCTGGAGTGGTTTACTGGTCTGGCCCACTTGAGATCAAATTAGGGGTATGTGGCCCATGAACTAAAAAGAGTTTGACACCCCTGTTCTAGAGGCTTATGCGTGCCTCCCAAACTTTCATATTTTCATTTTATATTTCCCCATTTTTATGATGTTTTTTGGGGGGATTTCACACCCTGCCAATATCTCGAGTTGAAAGTTTGGACCTTTACTCATAACTGACCTGCGTGAGAATATCCAACTGTTGAACAATGTGCCGCAGGGTGGAGTCCAGACTTGATGGATGCCCTGAGAGAACTTCCAGGGGGTGTGTCTGCCCTCTCTCCTCTTCCTCTCTCCTTCCTCTTCCTCCCCCGCCGTCCCCAGACTGGCTCCAAACAGTCGTACGTGCCCTACTGGTACTCTCGTCTCCCATCCATCCTCCCACCCTTGAACTGGCCTCGCGATGCGCCGGCAAACCGTTGGAGTGGTGAGCGTTGGCGTTGGAGTGGTGACTGTTGGCAGCGGCCTGTGTGGGCGTTGTGTGTGTTTGACCGTTTAAGAGCTGGAGATGAAAGAGAGAGAGAGAGAGAGAGAGAGAGAGAGAGAGAGAGAGAGAGAGAGAGAGAGAGAGAGAGAGGTCCTCAGCTAATTGATTTTCAGTGCATTGTGCTCACCTATTTTTGTGCGGGTGTTTTCTTTGACAAAAGTGCAGTGCTCAGGTCTGCCATGAATTTTTCTCTCATCAAATGCATTGTATCCAAGAAGAGATCCGCACTACTAAATCAAATCACCATTGTGACACTGTGACGTTTAATTGAGGACATGGCAGTAAAACAGGGGGATCTCAAAATAACATCCCATTAAAGGTGTCCAGCCCGATTCAACTGGAATTCTGTTGGAAATGTGCAGGAAGCAAAGAGTGAGAGACGACTAAAAAAAGAGTAACATTCTTCTAGAAAATGTTAGTGTGCTCGCTTCCACTGTCAAACTGCAGTTAAAAACATTTGAAACTTAAATGTGTAAGTGTAGGCAGCATTCAAACAAGTGCAGGTAGAAGTTTAAATACTTAGACAAATTGAAATCTCAGTGGAGGTGTAAGCACTTAGGGCTGCAACTACTGATTATTTTAATTGTCGAATAATCTGTTGATTATATTCTTGATTAACCGATTAGTTGTTTGGTCTAAAAATGTCAGAAAATGGTGACAAAGGTTTTCCAAGGCCCAAGATGCCGGCCTTTGTCCACAACTCTAAGCAGGGTTTCTGCAGGGTTTCTGCAGGATTTAACAAATCAAATTTGAGACTTTTGAGGATCTATGTAAGACCTATATCACGACATTAAAGTACAACAAACTACAGAGTCACAAAAATACTTGCAAAGTAAATAAATGTATTCAAATTTAATAAAAGTGACACAGAGTAATAATAATCTGTACATATACAGCTAATTATATTTGGACTATCGAAAGGAAGAACTACAACACCACGGACTAAAAAAAAGTATTTCAATGAGCATGACGTGGATGTAGAAATGAAGACCCGTTAAAAATAATTTAAGCCCAAAACACAATAATGCAATTGTAAGGACTTTTCTTTAAGACTCCGCAGAAACCTTGTCAAAGATATTCAGTTTACTGTCACAGAGGAGTGAAGAAAATACAAAATATTCACATTTAAGAAGACTTTCTTTTCATCAAAAAATTCCTAAAAAACGATTAATTGATTATCAAAATAGTTGGTGATTAATTTAATAGTTGACAACTAATCGATCTAATCTTCGCAGCTCTATGTGCACTGGAATTTCAGTTGTTAAAGTGCTCATATTATTCTATTTGGCTTTTCTCCTTTCCTTTATTGTGTTATATATCTTTTTGTGCATGTTATAGGTTTACAAAGTGAAAAAGCCCAAAGTCCAGCCCAAAGGGACTTACCATCTCCAACAGAAAACACTGTTCACAAACTGCTCCAAACAGCTCTATTGTAGTCCAGCCTTTACTTCAGAGACAAACGTGGTCACTTTGTAACACACGTTATAATGCTCGCCTAGCTGCTAGGGTGGCACTCCCTCATACTAGCTAGCAGTACTTACTGCGCATGTGCGACTCCCAACAAAGATGGAATAGAAGTGTGATGTCTCACTCTGTAGCTAAAACAGAGAGCTCAACACACAGGGTGAAAAGAGGAGCTGCAGCAATGCGCAGTACAACAAATATATGGTGTTTTCTGAAAATTACACCACATAAACCTATCCTGGTACAACTTCTAAATACAATTATGAACCTGAAAATGAGCATAATATGAGCACTTTAATATTAATGCTAATACAACACCATAAAAGGAGCCCTTAACAGCGAGCCAGCTTTATTGTCGGAAATGTACAGGAATCGGAGTATTAATTAGCCAGTCTTATATGCATTAGTGAGACATTATGCTTTTCAGGTTTAGCCAACATCCTTCCTGCTTCATCGTTCTGTGTCAGTGGAGTAGGCCTTGAACCTGTTGTAACTCAGCAGACTAAAGGAGGTGACTCACACTGCTGGATTAGTGACTGAACGACTGACGGACTAACTTGCTGGCAAAAGTTCACAAGGTTATTTGCACAAGGCAGGAAGAGCGATAGCCACAGAGCAAAACAGAGAAAATCTACTTCTTTTTATTTGACCTTTACTTGTATTGAGAGTGGTCTTGACAAAATGACTTTCCTTTTCATAAGTGGAGAAAAAAAAAAAAACACACGGTGGGAGACTGAACAAAGAGAGAGAACATGATGTTCAGTTTAACCAGGGACACGTTTTCCTCATTCATCATGTATCCGGGAAGAGACAACAGAGCATGACTTCACATTTAAATAGTTTCACACATGCACAACAGAAGCTTTACAGTGAGACGTGCTGCAGCTCAAGGACACCAAGAACAACATTTTGGGAGTTTGTGATTCAAATTAGCAACTTTTTTTGTCACAAGACTTCTGCTCCAACTTGGACTGAAAGTTTTCAACTATGACATCAAGTCAAAAACAAACGAATGAAAAAGTTTCACAAATGGAGTGAAGTGCATTCATTTATTAATGAACTGACTGACTAAAAGTCAGCTTTAGTAGGGCTAGAGAACATACACGTGTTGTTCTTACCAGAGCCTTTTAAGCTCTTTTAGCTAACTCACTTGCATTATTTTTGTTTAACTTTGCCATTGATCCATTAATCTAAATAGTTGATGAATAGTTGAAACGACCCATCATAATTACCAAGGGCCAACAGGGACATCTTCAAATTGCTTGTTTTGTCAGATGAACGGTCCAAACCCCAGAAATATTCAATATAAAATAATTTGGCAGCACGTTGGCTCAGTGGTTAGCACTTCTGGCTCAGAGCAAATAGCCACTGCAGAGTTGGATCCCCGGTCCAGGCACGGCCTTTCTGTGGGGAGTTAGCATGTTCTCCCCGGGTTTGTGTGGGGTTTTCTCCGGGTGCTCCGGCTTCCTCCCACTGTAAAGACATGCATGCTAGGTAACTAGGACTACAGTTGAAAATTAGCCGTCTGGCTAACACTGGCACATTCACAGAAATGTTGATTTACGTGCATTGTCCTAATCAAATAAATACATCTTATTTAAAGGGGCTCTAAGTGATGTGACGCATTTTTTAGGCTACAGCATTTTTTGTCACATACATATTAGCTGCCTGTCCCCTGAACACACTGTAAAAAAAAACGCGGTCTCTGTAGACAGCCCAGGCTCCACAAACGGCAACAAAAACAAACTGCGCCAACCTGCACCACGAACCATAACAAACAGTGTTCCAGCCAATAACCGACAAGAAGGAGTTGATTGAGTCATGAATACGTATTGTGAAAGTAGCCTACGTGCTAACACTGCTGTAGTGATGGCTCAACCAGCTCCTTCTTGTCTGTTACTGGCTGGAACACTGTTTGTTATGGTTCGTGGTGCAGGTTGGCGCAGTTTGTTTTTGTTGCCGTTTGTGGAGCCTGAGCTGTCTTCAGAGACCGTGTTTTTTTACAGTGTATTCAGGGGACAGGCAGCTAGCGGATAGTAAGGAGATGTTTGCTGTATATGACGAAAAATGTTGTAGTCTAAAAAACGCGTCACATCACTTAGAGCACCTTTAAAGCAGAGAAAGTGATAGATCCTCACATTTTAGAAAGTTTTGTTAGTAAATGACTTACTTAATTATTACAGAGTAATATCATGTCAAATGAATGATTGATTAATTAAGTAACTGTTACATGCCAGACAAAGCGTCTGTCTGCATGTGGCTCTCTCTCTTGTTGTTCTTTCCCTTGCTCACTCTGTTTTCTCTCCAGGTGATTGAGATGATTGCTTTCCACCTGTGTGTTGGAGTTGACCAATCAGCATTCAAGGTGGCAGTCAATAAAAGGACTCCTGAGAAGCAGGAGCTCTCTTGTTTTTGCACTGCTGGCTTGATGCCAGTCTTCCTGTCATTTAAGCTGTGGCTGCTTGGTTTAAACTGTAGAGTTTTGTGAGGTGGAGGACCTTAGGTAAGTTGGGGTACCCTGTACATTTTTGCACGTAGTTGATCATTGTATAGATACACCAGGCTTAGTGGTTGTTGCCGCCTGTGTAACGTTCTCTTTATCTTTTTGTAGAGAAGCAGGCTAGGTATTTGGTTTGATTTGTTTTGCTTGTAGAGCTAGTGGTGAGCTAGGCCCTGTTTTGTTATATTGATTTCATTTGTTTGGCACAACCTCCAGCTCCCATCCTCCACCCTCCTGTTGTGAGATATTCCCATGTTTGGAATAAAAGCCAAATATTTCACTTTTACGCTGACTCTGTCACACTTTATTGATTGTCGTGTTACTGTCCCTGAATCCATCAAAGGGGTCGTAACAGTAACCTTTTTACTATCCAAGCTCTCTGCATTTGCTTCTGATCAGCAGCACACACACACACACACACTCCCAAAAACGGCACAAATCACGACACGTTGAACAGCTGTAGTCAGATCAGTTTCTAGACTCTACTCATAAACAGCACCAAGTGAAGAACCATTGGGCTTTGGACCCAAAATAATAGTAGGGTCTTGTTGTGAAAGGTGGAAGGAGGCAGGTGGTTCATGGAGTGCACAAAGAGCAGCAGAAGTGGGGAAATAAATGAGGGATGTGTCAGGAGGATGGAGGAGGAAGGAAGAGGAGGGTGAAGAGGAGGAGGGTGTCACACATTCCTGGCCTAATGCATGGAGAAATCGATTCCGGCTCGCTTCCTGCACACTGTCTTCACTTCAAAGAGAGCATGGAGGGAGGCAGGAGAGGAAGGAGGGATGGAGAGAGGAGAGGAGAGGAGAGGAGTGTGTGTGTGTGTGTGTGTGTGTGTGTGTGTGTGTGTGTGTGTGTGTGTGTGTGTGTGTGTGTGTGTGTGTGTGTGTGTGTGTGTGTGTGTGTGTGTGTGTGTGTGTGTGTGTGTGTGTGTGTGTGTGTGTGTGTGTGTGTGTGTGAAGAAAAGAGGAGGGCTAGCTGCTCTTAACTCCTGAGTGGAGGTGAACAAAGCTGTCAGTGTGTGGATGGTGAGTCTCTCTTGCTATCTCTGCTCATTTCTCTCTTTATTTTCTTCTCTCTTTATTCCGCCACCCCCTCCTCCTTGGACACATCTGGCCAACATCTGCTCTGCTCATTTACACCCACCCCCCACCCCCCGCGCCAGGAAGTTTGGGTGCAATCAAACATTTAACAGGCAGGGTACCCCGGCTGCCCCGAGTGTCAAATCAATGCACACACAAGCAAATTCAAACACATACTGTACAAGTAGGACAAAGAAGATTTTATGAAATCAATGAGCAGCAGATAACTGGGAAAATAAAGCGTAACCTAAGGAAGCATACGATGTGATTACAGCAACATTTTGAGAATTGTGCAAACAAATAAAATATCTTGCAAGATATTCACAAGTCAGAAGCATGTAAACATGTTAATTGGTAGCTATTTACACTATCAGGTAAACAGAAGAGCGTGCAAAATCATGTCAACATGCAGATCTACAGTCATACTAGTTAACTTAATCAAATGTAGTGACTAAAACCCCATCACGTCCAGCATGTCAGACAGAAGCTCCATTAGGACACTGTGCCAGAAATGCAAAAATAGGTGTAACAAAAAGTTTGATTATAATACTTTCAATGCACATAGAGCAAGCTAAAGCCAGAACCTCAGAATTATAATGGTCATTTCTGAGATAAAATCATCTCTACTAAGCTCTGACGAACGTCAGGGGTCATGGCTCGCTGTAACCGCAGCTAGTAGTGGCAGGAATGTGGCGATGGCGTGATGCCAGACAGGGTTTTTTGTGCGATGAGAGATGAGTGGGCGGTTTGGGTTAGAGTGGCCGAGCAGAGCAGAAACTAGCCACTGTCATAATAAGGGGGCAGTGGGAGTGACGTGAAAGTGCCCGAGTGATGATAGTGAGGCAACAATGTCCATGTTGTCTCTACGCGGCGCTGTGAACGAAGGACTCATTGGATTCTGTGACAAACAGGCTGGGTGCAGAATGTTTGGTGAAAGGTTAGCAGGTTATGAGGGTTTTTGATTCAATATAATTATGTAGTAAGTAAAAAAAGAAATGGTTTCACACTGTACACTGCATACAAATTGTACTATTGCTAGAGCTGTAACGATTCCAAATTTCACTGTCCTATTAATTGTCTCAGATTGTAAATAGGTATTTATTTATTACTTTTTTAAACAAATTAAAATGTTTAAATGTATTCCAGGATACATCTTGTGGTACTGTTATGTGACCCAGATAATGTAATAACACTAAGACACAGCTTATGAAGTAAACGATGCCTCTTTATTATCATAAAACATTTTTTTCTAACTATATCCCCCCCTTGTAATTTTTGTTGCTATGAACGTGTATAGAGTCAATTGCAAACAACTAACAATTGGACAATTGTCCGACCACAATAAATAATTGGCATATCTACACAAAATCAACAATAACCAGTCATATGCCTTAAGACCTTAGCTAATGTTAGAAATTGATTTTGGTTAAAGGTACCATGACATGCTGCTTTTTGGATGCTTTCATATAGGTCTTAGTGGTCCCCTAATACTGTATCTGAAGTCTCTTTTACATAAGCCTTAGTGGTCCCCTAATACTGTATCTGAAGTCTCTTTTACATAAGCCTTAGTGGTCCCCTAATACTGTATCTGAAGTATCTTTTATATAGACCTTAGTGGTCCCCTAATACTGTATCTGAAGTATCTTTTATATAGACCTTAGTGGTCCCCTAATACTGTATCTGAAGTATCTTTTATATAGACCTTAGTGGTCCCCTAATACTGTATCTGAAGTCTCTTTTACATAGGCCTTAGTGGTCCCCTAATACTGTATCTGAAGTAGTCTTTTTTTATATAGACCTTAGTGGTGCCCCTAATACTGTATCTGAAGTCTCTTTTATATAGACCTTAGTGGTCCCCTAATACTGTATCTGAAGTCTCTTTTATATAGGCCTTAGTGGTCCCCTAATACTGTATCTGAAGTCTCTTTTATATAGACCTTAGTGGTCCCCTAATGCTGTATCTGAAGTCTCTTTTATATAGACCTTAGTGGTCCCCTAATACTGTATCTGAAGTCTCTTTACCGAAATTCAGCCTTGGTGCAGAATTACAGCCACTAGAGCCAGTCCCACAATGAGCTTTCCTTAGGATGTGCCATTTCTGTGTCTGTAGCTATTGAGGAGGAGAGAGGGGGGGGGGCAAGGTGGAGAGTGGGGGTGTGGCCTTGCTTTGTGATGTCTCTCTCTCTCATGGGTGGGCCAAATTCTCTGGGCGGGCAAAGCAGAGAAAGGGGAGGTAACCTTGCTCCTTATGACCTCATAAGGAGAAGATTCCAGATTGTCCCATCTGAGCTTTCATTTTCTCAAAGGCAGAGCAGGATACCCAGGGCTCGGTTTACACCTATCACCATTTCTAGCCACTGACAGGCTGGGGGAACGCATATTAATGTTAAAAAACCTCATAAAGTGAAATTTTCATGCCATGGGACCTTTAAACAAAGAAACCGCGACTATGTAAAAAAAAAATAATAATTACACAATTATGTAATAATGGCTACAGGCCTAACTATTACTGCAATACATGAACATGTTTTCACATGGCTAATAATCAGATGCAAAGTAAGAGATGCCAATCCATAATTATTCATTGCTTATACTGTTGATAACTTGATAACGTATGACCGCAGCAGATTTACCTAACATAGAAATGTTGACAGAAGATTAGCCCGTGTTAAAATGCTAACATTAAGTGGTGATGTTTTACAAAACAAAGCCTCCCCTCCATTTCTAAATTAAATGACAGAATCATAGATGTCCGATCAAAAACATGATTATCATGAGCACCAGAATTAGCTGCGCTCTCTCTGTTGACAGGAAACCACTATGACCCTTATGTAAAAAGAGCTGTTTGATCTTAATAGAAGGGCCTCTCTGATGTTGCGCCTCCCCCGCTCTACCTGCAGCCACATACTCAGCTTCAAAAAACTGCCTGATGTTTATTATTTAACATTGAATATCCCTTTCATGTGAGAAAAGATCTTCCAATGCTAATTACTTAAACACTTCACTTTTTCCCCAATTGTCATTCAATCAGATGTCATTTCAAAATGACTGAAAATTGTATACATCATATTTTTTTAATGAAGCTCTAGTTAATAAAAAAAAATATATATATTTATATTTATTTATTTATTATATATTTATATAATTCTCAGTCAGCCCTCCTATATTCTGCATGTATTGCATCACATTGGCCACTGGAGAGGACACACATGCTCTCAAGCTTTGTGATGTTAAGTACTCGCACTGGGCCTCCTGCCCTCGTGATGTCAAGCACTGGCTGGGTTTACATGCTGACTATAATGCGACAAATATTATAAGCACTACTTAAAGCTATAGTGCGCAACTATTTCACATTAATGAATGCCTGTTACATTTAATCCATTGTCAAATTAGTTGATACAAAGCTAATTAAGCCCTATCAGCTCCACAAAACACTCTCTGTATTTCTCAGTATGGCTATGTTTACAAAATGGCATAGTCCGGCGACATTCGCGCGTGGCAGCTCGAGTGATGCATTTTACATTACCGCTGAGAAAGGGCAACAGCGGCATTCAGATTTGGAGACAAAGAGGCCATCAAAATAAAAAGACATTTACCTTTTCTGTCCATGGTTTTTTCTTTCTCTATCCTCCGTGTCCTCCTTGATTTGACGGGATAAACGCTTTTAGCAACTGGGTGGAGGAGGGGTGGGGCGTGGTGCGTGATCACTGAAGGCTTGCGCCATGTGGATGTGCCGACAGTGCTTTTGTCATTACTTAGAATTCCTCATGGAGGCGACAGAAACTATCCACTATAGCTTAAAGGTGAAAATGTGACTGCACAAATTCTATAAATTGACACTCAAATAATCTATGGGACATAGGGTTAATGAATGCATAAAACATTTAAAAAAGTATGAATAAATGAACTATTAATGCAACAAGAGCTGTTTGAGGTTGAAATTGTGTAAAGCAGGTAAACGTCCAGCTAGAAACATGAAGGGGCAATTGATAACAAACGGTAACCACCACAAAAAAACTTTTCTAAGATTCCATGTACTTGAAATAAACATTAAAATATTTGAAAAATATCAAAATGTGACATACAAAACATGTGCAATAGAGCATTGAACAACATAATAAAAGTGCAATTAATGGTCATAGTGCAACAACTAGTGTCCCCAGACATATTCCAGACAGATCTTTTCAAAAAGGTACTGTGCAAAAACAACAACAGTGCAAAACAAAACAGCGTTAACAGTTGCATGACTAGAGACGTTACAAACCCTGGGTAAATATCGGAGATGTATTTGAAAGATGGAGACAGCTTAGAGCCCAAAAAGACTGATGGATTAAGAGTACTGGCAAACGCCGCCATGCTAACCCTGCTAAATGCTAGCTGACGTTACCCGAGGACCAGTCCAGCGGCCACGGCTGTTTACAACGTGTAGCCTGTTCAGCAGCCTTAGCCGACAACGGTGAGTTATTTGAAGCCAAGAGAGGGGGGCTGTAAATCAGGAAGAGAGGACCGTGAGTTTGCAGTGAACATGCCATTTTTTTAGGTCGGGTACAATCTATCTCCGTTGACTCTCATTCATATTTTTTCGAAAGATATGTCCCATGGACCGGAAGTAGAAGGGCCGCTCTGTGTCACCTACAATTGATATGCCGGCTATGATTCAGTTTGATTGATTGCATACTCGTCTTATGAAATGTCTTGAACTAATTATTATAGATAATATTAAGAATTGTTGGTGTTTCAAAGCCTTTCCTGCCTTCACAGAAAATGCAGAAATATTTTAAAGGAATGTTTCGGCACAGAAAATGGTCAAATTAGAACTCACAAGATATGGAATATTGGCATCTGTCTTTGAAACCTTTATTTGTCTAACTCTAGTGTGTACCTATCAAGTAACCTTGCCACTCCTTTCCTGTATTAGATGGTTGGGTGGTACTGAAATTGGTCACAGGATGCCATGTAATTTTGTTAATAGAGCAGGCTCCATGGCGGGAGGAAATCCTTGTTAAAAATCAAGAGGCATTACTTGGCCCTGACCCTCCGCCCTGGTTTCACTTTTTTGCAGACCAACACACTTGCGAGTAAATGGTTGCCCTCTGGAGACTAACACACATGCATTCCAAGCAAACATTAATAGTGGCACGTACACACACGTACTCTTGGCTGAAATCCGTACCAAAAGACACACTCAAACAATTATTCACTCAACAACTAGCACCACACACCCAAACACAACTCACACAGCTGGAGTCACTCTCCAGAATTCTTCCCTTGATTATTAACAGCAGTCAGGACCCTACTCTGCTCGACACAGTCACATAGAGGATACCCTCTTGAACTTGCTGAGACTCCAAGAAAATGGTACTGCATTAAAAAAAAATCAGGCAATTGTGGGCATTTTTCAGGTACCAGTGAGACGATTCAATATTATCCAGGGTGGCCAGAAACACAGACACTTAACTCAGTTCTTTAACAATTATATCGCCTCATGGCGTCAACATTCATTTTATCCTCAGCTAGGTCCAAGAGATGACCCTGTGTTTTTTTGTGGTTCTTTGTGTAAAAGTGAGACTAACTATTGCTCCCATACTTGCTCCAGCTCCTTACCCAGAGAACTGACATTGCGCTTTTGTAAGCACGGGGTCAGTTTGCCAAGACCCCTGCCTTAAGGGTGGTGGGGCCCACATTGCTGCGAGAGAACACAGGAAATAAAAAGATCAACAGTACACTGTCAAGTCTCTCTATAACAGCAATTCAATTCATCTCTTTTAGTGTTTATGCAATATTTTAAGCACTACAAACTGCATTACAGATGTGGAACAAAAACTAAAATGATCCATTCAGGCGACACCGCTGCATGAAATTACAGGAAACAGGAAAACAGTGGTTGTGGTTGCAGAGGCAGCAGCAGCAGTCATTGGCCAGTGTTCAGACGGTCATTAAAACATGCCCCCGAGAGGGGCCACTCCATTGATGCAGAGGAGATGCCAACACAGAGTCCCCATTTAAAAAAACTCAGGGCAAAAAAAGTTGAACCTGGCTCACATTTGCTGCAAGGCAATGTAACGTCATCCGATAAGGCTATACGCACAAGCACACATTCCTGGTGGATTACTTTGTAACATGAATGCTGTATTCTACCTCTCTATCGTTTTGACGAAAGATAAAATTATAGTAACTAAAAGCCTTGCATCATAGTGTCACTGTTTGGGCATCTGATGAGCTTCAAACTTTTTGTATTTAAAATTTTTTTGTTCTTGTATTTACTACTCAAACCGGACTTCCTGGATAATTTTTCATTGTCTCACCGGTACTTGAAACAACATGCCCCAACAAATGGTTTTTGGTCTGAGTGCCCACTTAATCATAGTAGTACCAGTATTAGTAAAAGTAGAAGTAACAGTTTTAGCTGCAGTAGTAGTATACAAGTTAGTAGCAGAAAGAGCAGAAACAACGATATTTGCAGTAAGAGCAGAAGAGGAAACTGCCATCTTGTAATTTTGGAGCCAGAGTCTGCGCAGTAGTGATCGGGTAGTGGAGCCGCGTTATCAAAGTCACGCTCAAACACCCGCGCGACCAATCACGAGTCAATCACAGCTGTCAATCGCTGTTTTTATAGCAAATAAATATATAATATTTTATATATTTTATATTATAATATAATATATATCAAATAACTAATGAAAACAAAAACTTATCAGAAAAAGTACACACTAACGAACAGCGAGAAAAATAAATACCTAAAATGTACAAAAAAATTGAATTTGACGTCTACTTTGATTTTTAGTTTGGTCCATGTCCCATCCGCTAACATAGAGGGAGCGGGATATATGACCTGTGGCATCCAGCCACTAGGGGGCGATTAAGAAGTTTTGGCTTCACTTGCACAGTCTATGCATTAATCCCAAGGGGGTAAGCCTCTCTCCACAACACGTACCTCCTATGGCGCCATTTTGATGCTAACAAGCCATCACCTGCCTTTAGCATTCCATTGACTGACATTCATTTTGGCGTCACTTTGACAGCGAATAACTTTACATCTGAAGCGTTTAAAGACTTTATTTGTCCATTGTTTATTTATAAAAGAAACACGGCAATGTCATTACCTTGTAGCTCACGTTATGGCTCCGTAGCAGACGTTTCTGTAAAAATAGGCTAACGATTGTGTCATAACCACGCAACTTTCTGTCGCATAGTAGAGGAATTACCGTATAGTACAGGAGAAGCGCGCAGGCAGTTTCGACTCACGTTAGCGGTTTAAGTTTAATTACTAATGTTAACTAGCTTTTTAGTTAGCAATAATTAGCCTGTGCCTAGGTTATCTCCTTACATATACCTACGCTCTCCGTCTCTGCAAGATTGGGAAAGATTTCTCTTGGCACAGCTACCAGAAGACTTACAACTTTCAGACAGGTTGCTCACGTCACATCTACGTCTTCAAGCTCAGTTGGAGGCTGCGTAGTAACGCTCAGCTCTCACCAGAAAAGTGCTTCTAATAGACTTCACTGGTCTCCGTCCAGAGCAACGGGGTCTGTTGGTCCATTTCTTTTACCGTCTATGATCACCCCCTTGTACAGAATGCCTGCTAAAAGTGGAATCAAATACAAACTGTCCTTAAAAACTCACCTGCCTCCTGTATGGTAATAAACAAAAGACACAAAATACTCCACCCCTGACCTTTAACGGGAAGTCAGGTGGCAGGTAGAACTGGCAAGAGATCTAAAGCGTCCAAAGGCTGTTTCCTGTCTTACTGCCATGATACCACATCAGAGGATTCATTTTCCATTCATCTCTGTCACACCTAATTGTCATGTACCCAGGTGCTCCATCCACACCCGCACAAAGATGTTCTCACTCGCATATGGACACACAAACTGACACACCAAAACATATGCAGACTAGGAAAACAAGCACACAGTCACGTGAACACATACACACAAGTTATGTAACTATAATTTAGTTGGAACCACTAATTTGATCTAACAGGATCTTACTCAGAGGTGCGGCAACCTTGATGTTTTTTTAAAATGCTTGAGCTGAAAGACGGGCAGGAAGCCAATAGAAGGTTCATGTGGCTTTTAGGAAGTGGATACATCCTCTTTATTTCTCAACCTCCCTCCCTCCCTTTCTCTCCACTTTCTGTCTGTCTCCGACATCCGCACAGCAGCCACCCACACACTCAGTCAAAAATATCCTGCTTGGCGGTGGATTGCCATTAAATACACTGCGTTTTCTGACCGCATCTCTCACACACACACACACACACACACACACACACACACACACACACACACACACACACACACACACACACACACACACACACACACACACACACAAAACACAAACACACACACACAAATAAAAAACAGCACAACATAACTACAACTACTCACGATCGTACCTGAAAGCACAGACCAACACACACCAAACGCAATCACACACCTTTATAGAAACACATAACACACACTAGATTCAACCCAAGAATACAGTATGTTTCTTACAAACACATTACAAGGACACACGGAAGTAAGCAATTCTCCCATCATGAGAAACAATCCATGTCTAAGCCAAAACACACAGGCAAACAATAATTCCTCCACAAATACAAAGTCTATTGAATGAATGCAGTGCCGCAGCCATTCATTCATAACAAACGTTCCTCACTCCGAGGTTTTATGTAACAGGGGTCCTCGTTGGCTCTATAATCGTAGCACGGTGTCAGCTTTTATTTGATAAGTTATGCATAAATGCCGCTTCTGGACAGAAGGTGTGGATTCAATCCCGATGGCAGAAGAGATGTATTCCTGAAAATGTGTGAACACTGGTAGATGGAGACAGAAAAAGTGAGAGAGTGGGAAGAGGAGACAGTGTCTTATTATGTAATTGATGAAGAATTATGTATAACTTGTATTCTTAAATCGAATAATGTATAATTTCGTCCTGCATAATGCCATGGCCATCAGTCTGTTTATATACACACTAGAGATGATCTGAGCTGATCCCAAGTATCGCTTTGGGGCAGATCGAGGAACCCTTCTACCATTCTAAATCACGAACTCGGTCCGTGCTGGACATGCTGCTGCCGCCCTAAAAGTGCTCTCTGCTAGCTGAAAGCCATGGTTGTGAACTGCCCTTTAATGTTTTATGTAAAGTACTTTGAATTGCCCGGTTTGTGAAATGTGGTAAACAAATAAAGCTGCCTTGCCTTGCCTAGGGCTGCACAATTAATCGCAATTTTATCAAAATGGCAATATGGACTAGTGCAATATCCAAATCGCAGGGGGGTGCAATATTTTGTTAAAGGAAAATATGTGTCAAATCATTCTGTATTGTGGTGCTGCAGAGACCTCCCGGCCTACAAATTGTATCCTACAGACAAGGGAAAAAAAATCTTTGTTTGGTACAGATCCTCGCAAAAATCACACTATAATCATTTTAATTTTTTTAATTTTTATATTTTCCAATGAAAATGAGAATAATGATATTATAATTATCATTCCCTCCAATATCGTGAATCGTATCACAATCGCAATATCAGCCAAAATAATCGCAATTAGATATATAACGTGTACTGCTGATCAATGAGTGGCGTCCAATCACTGTGATCCCTTTAAATGCCCTACAGATACAGGATTGAACTGTAATCCACCTCTATCAGGATATAAGATACCAGGTTCAGAAAGTGAGACACAGAAACTAAAATTATTTTATGTTAGACAGGAGACAGTCTGAGAGGATAGAGAAATTAAGTAAGTGAAAGAGAAAGAGGAGGAAAGCTGAACTATATTGGTGCGAAGATGAACTCGGCACTTTGACCCACTACTGCAGAAAGAATGAGTGAGTATCTGTCGCCGAATCCCACCAAGAAAGAAGATGACTCATCGCCCGGCAATGCTTAGCTCACACAGAGAGAGAGAGAAAAAAAAAAAAAAAAAAAAAAAAAAAAAAAAAGAAAGAAAAAAAAAAAAAAAGAAAGAGGTGCAACATCATATCTTTAATCAATGTTATCGCTGATGCAAAGATAGTACCATGTCTATCGAATTTACGTCATCGGAAATATTAATGTGTGTATAGGGGTTACAACTGACATAATACGGAAACACTAATTTAAAACCACACTAAATAGAATTACAACTTAATGCAACTGACATCATTTATCCACCAACAACATCTCATTCACGACTAAACATCTACCAGTTGTTTGGAAGTTGCAGTTGATGTATGAGCAGTTTAAGATCATTTATAAAAAAGGTGAAATATTTAGGTGTTTTCAATCCTGTGTCACCTAATGGATAGAAAACAGCACTTCCATTAGTAGGCTTACAGGTTCCCACTCATGCTAAAAATGGATAGTGTTGACAATAGAGGGCTTTGGTTGAAGCATCCTCCAAAAAAGGTTGCTCAGTGTTTATTAGATATGGACAAGCACTTGCAGCGTTGGTGTGGAAACAGGCTTTGTTGGCCTTGAAGTGGATTGTTTTGGGACCACGAGACAGCAACAGCTAGTCCACCCTCTCTTCATTTCCCGTTTCTTGTCTGAAGATGCCTTCAATTCATCCTCTTCCCTTTATGAAGAACTAGTGTAATGCTTGTGACTGGTTGATTGCTTGGCCTCCTGTACTGCTGCTTGCAGCTTTCTCCATAACCATTCTAGCCCAAAATAATATTTACCTCACAGATAAATGTTAGTGGTAAAGTTGCAGATTCAGCTTTTACTGTTAAAAATATTACAAATAAAATATGATGCATTTAACTTTTCCAGTATTTTATTACGTCTTATACACATTATTGTATATACGTTTTGCATGCATGTGGGTCACCACATTCAAAGATACACAACCCCAAATTACGTGACTCACAGAGACTCCTGCCTTTATTAGTGAGATGAGTCACATCGGAGCACAAGTCGTGATCTGGCCCACTGCCTGGTGAAAAGCCCTCATAATCACCAATGTGTCTCAAAAACAACAGACTATTGTTCATGATTAATTGGGCTCCAAACCCTTGAATAGTTCAATTCAAGACATGATCTAAAAAAAAAAAAAAAAAAAAAAGGTTTGGTTGAGAGTTACACAACAGCTTCAAATGTCATAACAAGGAGAGCGGTCTGGTGAAAGTGTGCTTCAGTAGCAGTGGATAGATGCAATGCTTGGTAACATACATGTCTAAATCATTAACTCATGGGAGTCAAAGGCACGATTTAGTAAAAAATGTAAAAAAAAAAAACGAGTAATTGAACACAGCACAGATTGCAACTGAATTGATGTGCAGGTGGCCGAGTGAATCTGTAATCACATCTTAGTTACAGTCAGCCAGGTGATGATGCAAGTAGTCCAGTTCGCCTGCCTTCGTGAAAAAGTGCCTGCCTATGATCTGGTGTCCCAGTGACCGATATTAGGAGGACACTCCACCCACTTATATAATAACATCATGCCAAAAATGAGTCATCATCATGGGACACAGAGGTTAAGCTTCCTACAGCTCCCATGAAAAGCAGCAATGCTTTCATGTTATGGGGTGTTACAGAGAACACACAGTAAATATATAGAAAACAGAACCACCTAAACAGTCACACCTGCACAGACACACACAAACTTAGAAAGGCACACCAACACTCTCTTCTCGACAAAGATACAGTCTTCCCCTCTTGTGCTACTGTGTGTGTTAAAGGAAAATTCACTTTTTACAGCTATGGTCTTATTTTCATAGTTTGGGCCATCATCCGTTTAGGTGATAACATTCATTTTATTTGCTCACACAGGTACTGTGTGACATTTTCAACCACAAATGGAACTATAGAGGAATGTTGTGATAAGTGAGTCCCCATTTTGTTTGTATCTCGTGTTCTAATAGGCTGCGCACGGGCTTGCAGGTGACACGAGAGACATTCCTGCCAACAGAAGAGGGTGGTCATGTAAATATATGGTGCCTAGTCATGTCAAATCCCAAACTGATTTACTGCAAAGACTGACCATGTCTATCTGGAAAGGGAGGCATATGACATGCTTTGATATCACACTATTAGAGTGGGCATTTTTGGCAAAACGTCACCTACTGGCATCGAAAAGGAAAAACTTCCCACGTAAAAGGGCAAAGTCCTACATGGCTAAAAATTTCAGCAACACCGCCGTATTATTATCAGACCGACACATTTTCGGCTCCTATTGAGAGCCATAAGTTGGAACGTATGACAATAAAGTTGCCATTAAAACTACAAGTGTCGTTGGAGTTTTCTACCCCATAAATCAGTTACACAGTATTCTGATAAATGATGGTGGTGGTAAAATGCAGAAAAGTGTGCAAGCAAAGGTAAATAAAGACGACCGCTATGTAAACAATGCATTTAAATATATATTTTGGGGGCTTTGGACATTTTTTACGAGGAAGAAAATGCATTCAGGGGCCTCAACAAAGCACTTTATGGTAAGAAACCCTGAAAACCTCCACGGGACACCTTCAACAATTTCAGTTGAAATGTGTACAAACTCACTGTTCAACCATATTATCTTAACCACTTTTGTGGAAGCAGCTACAAAGATGAAGATAACTGCAACCACACTTCACTGCAACTTCAGTATGTGTAGAAGTTCAAACCTGAACTAGAAAGTAGATTTGCAAAATGCAGTCTGGCTGATATCGTGTTCATCTTTATTTTACTCAATTCACCCAATGGGGGGATAAGTTTGATCTTCACAAGCAACTGAACAGTTAAGCATAATCTTGTCTATGACTGAATCATATGAATGGTGTGTTGCACGTGTGTGTTTGTGTAATTTCAGTGCTGAGAACAGGTCATTCAGTGAGGTCGGGCAGGCAGGCAGGCTGTGGCGGAAATAAACAAGCATATGTGTGGCTGTAATACATGTGAGCAGGAAGCTATTAACATGGCATTACTAGACCAACAAGGGGCAGGAAATTAAATTTAGCTGCTTCTGAGAAGGTTATGTCCCAGCCCTCCCTCGTGGTGGTTAATTGATTAAAATGGTGTTCCACAGCTCCTGTGCTTCTACAGTGCCTTGCGAAAGTATTCGGCCCCCTTGAACGTTTCGACCTTTTGCCACATTTCAGGCCTCAAACATAAAGATATAAAACTGTAATTTTTTGTGAAGAATCAACAACAAGTGGGTCCCAATTATGAAGTGGAACGAAATTCATTGGCTATTTCAAACTTTTTTAACAAATAAAAAACTGAAAAAGTGGGCGTGACAATTATTCAGCCCCTTTACTTTCAGTGCAGCAAACTCTCTCCAGAAGTTCAGTGAGGATCTCTGAATGATCCAATGTTGACCTAAATGACTAATGATGATAAATAGAATCTAGCTGTGTAATCAAGTCTCCGTATAAATGCACCTGCTCTGTGATAGTCTCAGAGGTCCGTGTAACCCCAGAGAGCATCATGAAGGAACAAGGAACACACCAGGCAGGTCCGAGATACTGTTGTGGGAGAAGTTTAAAGCCGGATTGGATACAAAAAGATTTCCCAAGCTTTAAACATCCCAAGGAGCACTGTGCAAGCGATAATATTGAAATGGAAGGAGTATCAGACCACTACAAAACTCGAAGACCCGGCCGTCCCTCTAAACTTTCACATGATACAATGAGAAGACTGATCAGAGATGCAGCTAAGAGGCCCATGATCACTCTGGATGAACTGCAGAGATCTACAGCTGAGGTGGGAGACTCTGTCCATAGGACAACAATCAGTCGTATACTGCACAAATCTGGCCTTTATGGAAGAGTGGCAAGAAGAAAGCCATTTCTTAAAGATATCCATAAAAGTGTCGTTTAAAGTTTGCCAAAAGCCACCTGGGAGACACCCCAAACATGTGGAAGAAGGTGCTGTGGTCAGATGAAACCAAAATCGAACTTTTTGGCAACAATGCAAAACGTTATGTTTGCGTAAAAGCAACACAGCTCATCACCCTGAACACACCATCCCCACTGTCAAACATGGTGGTGGCAGCATCATGGTTTGGGCCTGCTTTTCTTCAGCAGGGACAGGGAAGATGGTTAAAATTGATGGGAAGATGGATGGAGCCAAATACAGGACCATTCTGGAAGAAAACCTGATGGAGTCTGCTAAAGACCTGAGACTGGGACGGAGATTTGTCTTCCAACAAGACAATGATCCAAAACATAAAGCAAAATCTACAATGGAATGGTTCACAAATAAACATATCCAGGTGTTAGAATGGCCAAGTCAAAGTCCAGACCTGAATCCAATCGAGAATCTGTGGAAAGAACTGAAAACTGCTGTTCACAAACGCTCTCCATCCAACCTCACTGAGCTCGAGCTGTTTTGCAAGGAGGAATGGGCAAAAATGTCAGTCTCTTGATGTGCAAAACTGATAGAGACATACCCCAAGCGACTTACAGCGGTAATCGCGCACAAAGGTGGCGACAACAAAGTATTAACTTAAGGGGGCTGAATAATTTTGCACGCCCAATATTTCAGTTTTTTATTTGTTTAAAAGGTTTGAAATATCCAATAAATTTCGTTCCACTTCATGATTGTGTCCCACTTGTTGTTGATTCTTCACAAAAAATTACAGTTTTATATCTTTATGTTTGAGGCCTGAAATGTGGCAAAAGGTCGAAACGTTCAAGGGGGCCGAATACTTTCGCAAGGCACTGTATATACATTTTCCACTCAAAGATGGCATGTTTTCTACATTTTTAGACAGCACCGCCTCGTCACTCAGCTTTGAGGGCCGTTTGTGTTTGTCTCTTTGTGGATATAAAATTATTTTTAAGTTCTAGCATGCTTGACTGACCAGGACACGCATTTGGCAAAAGGGTCATACAGTGGAATGACATAAACGTGGGAGTTACATTGTTGACTCTGGATTGCCGAAGAAAAGACTAAGTGCAACTACCAAGCCTACGGGCAGTCAGACTTAACCCATAGTGAAAAAGCACTACCCACACGCCCTCCTAATGCAACAACGTGACATAACAGGTGATTGACGAATTAAACTAAGCTAGAGTGTTGTCCATGTGGTTTCTGCTGTGCTTCTCCTATGAGCGGTGACAAAAAAAGGCTGCACAAAAACAGTTTTCTTAGGCTGAGATGAACACCTATATACTGTATAATTAATTATGTATAACTGTAAATCACAATTGTATTTCTTGAAATTAACTTTAAAATACAGGTATATCAGCAATATTGTAAACATTTGTATCACTGTTGCACATTTTGTGAAAACGTTACGGTTGAAGATGAAATACACATCTGAGGAGCAGTAAAATTTGAAATCATAAAAGACTAAAATACATAATTGTGATCACTCTACCTCTGAAAATGTGCTTAGCCACAATTATATAGCTCCACCAAAGGTCAGACATACTGTAGTTTTCGCTGGTTGAGTTAAATATTACCGGAAACACATCTAGTTGATCTTAATGCCAAACACCACTCATGACTTTCTTTACACCAAGATAAGAGCTTAAGCAAACATAACCTACATTTAGCAGGATTATGACAATGACAACAAAAGGGCATTGGCATTTCAACACTAAACAAGGTGTTGAGTTGACGTAAGATTGAATGTACTGAGTCAAGGTCAAAGCTTGACAAATACAGTAGGTCAGTTCTAACTGTGCAAGGAAAACTTGAGGCCAATCTCCAGTTGTTACTTTGATCTGACATTCAGATGATAACTGTAACTTCACTTCAAGATAGTAAGGGCCTCTCTATCATTAGAGATAGATGGATGAAGAGGTTGAGACAAAAAGCAAAGGCAAAGGGGATAGACAGCCTGCTGTTTAACAAGAGTATGGTTGAGGTGGCAGGAACATGTTTTCCTGACTTGGCAGGATTTCACTCTGCTTAACACCCGCAAAGCGAACACGCTCATCCTAAAGTGAACATGTGCTTTGGAGGCCTTAACGCCAATGGGTCACTGTAGTGAAGTTACATACGCTATAACATTCACACCTGGGACAACATTGTGCACACTTGATCACACCCATGCAAATACACCCACACACAATGCTAGCCTTTGTCCTGATGCCGTTAAATATGTTTACCAGGAGGTACACGGCCACTGTTTAATGTGTTTAAGTTAAGCAGGTTTTTTTATTTGCACACTTCCCCTCATCTGTTACCTTTGGGCTGTTGCCATAGTCAAGAGGAATTGCCTCTGCCTTTAATAATGTCTTTAATTCAGAGTCTGGAGTCTGTTTTGGCATTCGTTAGGTTGTCTAGATGCTCTGCTAAACCAGCCAATTTAACGTTAGTATGATGGCTGTCAACAATAAACTTTAGTACCAGGCACCCTGAATTATAAACCATATCCTCTTGTAACCTTCAATTTTAATGCACTGCATATCTGATACAACAGTCTTATTACATACTGTGAATATAAAAATATAAATTACATATGTACAGCTGGCATTGTGAGGTTGTGTCGACGGCGTCACGGCGCTAAATCCAATTTAGCCTATTGCACTAGTACTAAGCAGTGTTGGGAGGTAAGGCGCTGCATGGGCGTTTTAACTACATTTCTCTGTAGCATCACTGTTTTCTGAATCAAATTGCTTTTCAGTTACTTAACGTTAGCTTCTTTATTGATCAATTAGTATGGTAGCGTCCCCACACGCTACATTTCCTCAAGCATTTGTGAAGCTCAAACACAGCGGAGCTTTCTGCTGTGGTCTGCAACTGCTTAGGATCAGACAGGCCTACGCAGTTTACTGCAGACTCTGAGCTGAGCAGCCATATCCGTAGCTGTGGGACGGAGGAACGGCGCACCTTGTGTTTGTCATGGGTTTATGGTTCTGGGGGTGATGAGACATTTTGGATTTGAAGCCGACGAAAGAGGTGAGCCAAAAAAGACGAGGACGCTGGAGGAAAAAAGTCATTACCGCCAGCAAGTGGACTCAAGTCACTCCACTCTCATTCATGGATGCTTTCGTTCTCTCTAGCTGCTGACAAAAGTGCAACACCTGGTGGTAAAAGTCAATATAACTGTCCGGTCCGTTCCAGTGGCTTTATTACCAACCAGGTTGAAAACGTTTTACACCAGCCCAAGCCTAGTGCTAAAAGTGCTGCACAAAATGCTAAATCTACAACTGATGGTTGGCCACAGATGCTCAATGACAGCCCAGCATCCGTCAATGACCTTGGTGTGTCAGGGCCTGTATGTCCTCTTCTAGTCTCTTACAAAAGTCCTCTTTTTTTTCTTGTAACTGCTCCCCAGGGAGGTCAGAGGTCAGGGTCAGCAGCAGAACAGTTCCCCTGAAATAATCAGTGTTTTTCTCAAGGGCACTTCTGCAGGATGTTTACTGTCATGGAGACTCAAACATGAAACATGGCTCTCCAAGTTCACTTGTTGGTGGAGAGATTTAATCAATGTTGCACATGTGGATTCGATTTAAGAGTGACCCTTCTTGCCAAAACATGAACAACCTTACAGAGAGCAAAGCATGACTTCAGGCACACACATTGACCAAAAGTACTAACAATAGGTCATCAAACCAGACAACGGAGAACAGGGTTATTTTTTCCCTTTGCTGTCATTTTCGGTTCCTTTCTTTCTTTGGCGCTTTTTTTTCTTTTTTTGTACATCCCATTAGTCAGTCAGCAACTCTGGTTCCTCTTGTTTCCTCACCCAATAGTTTGTGTCCCTCTCTGTTATACTAGATTTCCTCTTTATATTTCCACTTTTCTCACTTTTACGTGGCTCTTTGGGTTATCTGATTCCTTGTATCTACTGGTATGCCCTACAAGAACCGTTTGTTAAAAATCCGTAGGTCGCCTCTGACGACTAAAGCCCAGACACAAAAATGAGAAGACAGTGTTTGCGAATAATGCGTTTGGTCATTATGATCGCAACAAAGTGAAACCATATTTAGAACGTTGCAAAATCCCTGTGTTCTAAGATTCATTACCTTACAATCTAGGTAAAGTTTGAAGTTTCACAGTAAGTTTTCTGCCATCTTAATGGCACTGCAAAGTATTTATATGTCTAATTGTTGGGATAGCAAGCTGAGTTTTGTAGTGAGTGTTTCAAAGACACCATTATCTTTCAGGTTCATGAAAAACCAGGATTACTCAAATGCTACGTGAGGTATTAGCTACAAGTAAGGGACAAACACAGGAATACCACATTGTATTTAACAAATGTGTTCGTGCTGATGTTTACGTCTATAGCATTAGCATTCTTTTAAATGAGCTTTGAATGGTTTGGCATCATACAGCAGAGGTGCCTAAGAAAAGTCTCTTGTTAGAGAGGAAATGAGGCATTTGCTGAGAAGTTAAGCAACTCATATCCCAACCAGAGGTTTTTCTTTGGTTTCTTTCCCACCAAAGTCCCAAGTGGAGGCGAATCCTTTCACAGTGAGGAAGTGAATGAGCGTCATTGTGGCTTTGCATGGGATTAGCCCATTTTAAAGCCCCTTAGTAAGATTTACCCACATTATTCACATTTAATGGACATTCCCACCCACACATGCACATGCTGGCTAAAATGAAAATCCGTGGAATTGAAATAAGGCGGCAGGAGGCTTAATGCAAGGGAAGAAATTTCAAGGTTCATTGACCTCACTCAAGTGTGAGTATTGTGCGGCTACAATGAGAGTATTGACATTATTGAAATGGGGAAAACACATATAGGCGTTGTACCTGTTTGGATGAGTGAGCATGAACATGCACTAATTATAATTTGCGTATGCAGATGTAACTCTTAAATGCAAAGCATAATCACTCAGGGGAAGCAGGTACACAGAATGAACCAGCCAAAAAATGGAGGTGAGAGTGAGCCAGGTGCACTAGCACTGCTCTGCATGGTCATACTGATGGCTTTCAACATTAACAGACAGCCTCCCCACATAAATATTTCCCATTATGGCCGGGGCCGTTCTTTCTAGTATAAGTAAACTTGATGTGTTAAGGAGATGGCTATGTGAAGCAGGTCTTAACCACATGTTAAAATATAGTGAGATGTTGGTGAAACAATGGTTATATGCAACATTGAGGGGCTGCATTAAACCCATAAACAGTGCCCTGCTTTCAAAGTTGATGCGATTGAGCATAACCTAACCTAACTCCAGCAATCAACTCTACCAACTGGAACGCCATTCCTTAATGTATTCATCTGTTCACCCAGTCTTTGTTTTTTCAGTTTGTGCCATTCTGTAGAGCTACGCTTGTGCCACTGGAAACCAAAACTTTTGATCCGTACTAGGACTTGAACCAGCGACCCTCCGGTTCCCAACCCAAGTCCCTACGGACTGAGCTACTACCACCCCAAAATTATTATTATTGACCAATTACAGGTCACAAAGCACTAGGGCACTAAGGCAGCAGTGAAGTAAGCTCTGCAATAATCTTTTTTATTAATTAAGTTAGCAACCCTGCCCACACAAGCTTTTGTGTAAACGCCATGTTGAGAAGGTATCCTGATTTAATTAGCAGTCAGTTCCACTTGCCTAAAGCAAAAGCAGCACTAGATGAGAGTGTAATAAATATTGTTGCGGTGGCAACTAACTGAAAGCTATCTTCATTTATCGTGGCTGAAAATTACATATAGGGCTTATGAACAGAAATGTCAACAACGATCCACAGACAGCTCTAACACTCTCCATTCCCCCTCCAAAATGCCAACCTTTGGGAAACGGGCATAGCAGGTGGCTAAATGAATGGCAAGGAAGGCCAGTTGATTAGGCAAGAGAGGGTGTCAAAGAGGAAGCAGCCACAGGTGGGCTTTGTGGTCTGTCATCATGGGTCAGAGTGGTGGCAATCAAAGTATGACAGCAAATCCGCATTTGCAAATCTTTAGAATCTGAATGATATGAATAGAATATGTGTACATATGGTAAATAACTGAGAACTTCCATGTTTTTTTATATAGCTTTATGCCTATTTTTAACTTTGGGGTCATCTATCTGTTCAAGTAATTGCTTTTGGCTGTCACATAGGTTCAAAGTTCCATCTTGTCTCCCACTATGCATGGATCCGCAATGCTCACATGAATTTTGACATTGGACGCCTGAGCTTTGGCAACCACGAACTTCTTGGGAGATTGTTTATTGCAATATGCTAGTTTCCTGTCTTGTCATCTCATCCTTGGTGTGGACAGGGGGGAAATCCAGCCCCTTGCAAATTTGGATCCGGCCCTTCATTTCAATTTAGGTTCACAGCAAATTTTGGTCCGACTAGTTGTGCACCATAACAAAAAAATAAATACAAAATAAGTAAAGTGTTTTTCATACTGTAATTATGCAACACTGCCGTGCATAATTTGACCGATTTGCCGACTTTGAGACTCAGAATTCCCCATAGAAGCAGAGAGTTTTTCAATATTCAGGCTGTGAAACAGGTTGTTGTGAGTTGGCTGGGAGGTAGCTGCTTTTAAAAATGTAATTTTAGTTTTTCATGACTTGCTAAATTCTACGATGGCTAAAAAACTTTTTTGCTGACTTTTTTACTGAATTGCTGCGGAGCTCTCCGGCGTCCAGCAAAAATAGAAGCTCTGCGTATCTGCTCCGGAGGGCTGCGGACCACCGGAGTCGGAACGCAGCCGCTATGCAACCGGTGGAAATGCGCACATTGACTTTAATGGAAACCTAATGACTCCGCCGCCGTTTCGGAGCCTTTTCGCAGGCGTTCCGCATACATACAAAGTTAAGACTTTTTTTTTGTTAAATAAAAGCATGTCAATAAACTCAACATGTCTGGCCCTTATTGTGATCGTCATTTCCAGTGTGGCCCTTAGTCCAGTCCTTCCAGAAAAATGCTGAGTTTTTTTGTGATTGTTGCAGGCAAAAATCCTTGATTATGCGGCACGTTTTCTTAAAAAATGTGATGGAATATGCAGATATTTATGCAATGAAATTGCGGAAACTTGCAAAAATTGCGGTTTGATGAAAAAGAGAAAAAAAAGTGATTCCCCCAACACCCTGCTTTTCGATGAAGTTCACATCGCATAATTACGTCACTTCATAACATTCCCATGGCGACAGGGAAAAATGGCTGCTCTTGTATGAAGTAAACGCAACATTTTTCAACTTTCTGCTAAGATGCGATTTTTTTGCAACGAAAATGCGGAGATTATGAAATCATGCAAGGCCCGCATATTTTGCGCGGAAATCGGCAATTCATGCGGCGAAAGTGCGGCATATTTGAAAAAATGCGGCCCCCGCATGAATATGCAGACTTTGGCTGATTATGCATTGAATTATGCAATCGCATAATCACGTTTTTCTGGAGGGACTGAACTTAGTGAAATTGAGTTTGACACCCCTGCTCTAGAATATCCTACTCTGGTGGCAGCACTGAGGGGAGAGATTAGACCCCGGCTGAAAGAGCTAAATTAGGCTGACACCTGCTGCTAAGACCTTACACATCAAACAATGGGATGCATGAGGGCCATGACAGATTTCCTGAGAACAAGAGGTTCCATGTAGAGTGTGTGTGGGTTTGTGTTGTGTTTGTGTGTGCGTGCGTGCGTGTGTGTGTGTGTGTGTGTGACAAACACAAGTACAGGACCAACGTAAACATTTTGGGGTCTGTACATAGTTTTTAAAAGGAATTACCGTAAGAAATTATGTTAATATGTGTACTGCATGGGGCACAACAAATCAGACATAATAGCCCCTTTCAAGATGGGACTGTTGTGCCGTTAAGCCACCACGCCGTCATAAAGGGGCTAATGTGACCCCCAATAAATTCCTAGAAACCTTTAAGCTGCAGATCTTAGTTTAAATAAAGCTCCTCCCCTGAGATGTTTAACAACCAGGGTTCGTACACCTTTTCCAAGGTCAAATTCAAGCACTTTTCAAGCACTTTTCAAGGTCCATTTTAAAGCTTATTCCAGCACCTTATATATCAATACATAGTCCAAATTATTATTTAGTGTTTTTATCACATTAAAAGAGATAATGCTATAAACAGCCAACATTGTGTTTTGTAATAGCAGAAGGATCAGATATTTAATTTTCTAAATGTATCACTGTCTAAGCAGCCTGCACATGCTATCTAACCTGCCTGAGTCAATGTAAAAACTGAGCACTGAATGGGAGGATTTGAGCCAAATGACATGCAGCTGGGTCATTCTGTGTCAAATCAGACACAAATCCAGGAAAACAGTTGCTGCACCTTCTTAGATTTTGCTCAAAGTTTATGCTACCCTTAATGTCTTTTCACACTTTTTTTCCAAAACTAAGACATACCGTACAAACTTGTAATGGTTCAGTCATAGTGACATGTTTGTCTTCCACCCTACAAAGTTTGGGCTGCCTATGAATAATACTTTTGATTATATTAATGTCCAGATATTGCTTCCCAGATAATGTGATTTTCAGGCTGTAAAACTGAAGTAATTTCAAGGGCTGAAAATATGAAGACATAGGATGTGAACAGAAATATTTTACAGGCCTTGGTTTTGGGACACATTCTTGATATATACAAGGTTTGAACAAAATCTTAGACAACAACCTGTAATTCCATTTTAACACAGAAGACTCTGATAGTGCACAGGCAGCTGCCTGATAAATAGCCTATATTAATTTGAAAAAAAATATATGTATTTCATTGCCAAGACATATACATTTATCTACTGGAATAGAGCAGTGTAAATATTGCATAAGGCCATCCTCAACCTTACAGTAGGCTACTTGTATGACACTCCATCTGACACGATTTCTGTTCAGCAATCAATGATTGTTGTTATGCACTGGGCTAATGTTTGCAGGTTTTAATTTGCGGGTAGTTAACGTTACAGTTACTGTGATGTAACTTTAGCTATGTTCACTGCATATATATTCCACAAATGAACCTGCCATAACGGACAAGCAATACTAATGTAAGGTATTTTATTGTGTAACCGCTCACTTGAGGAAGTTACAGTAAACGTAGAGCTTTTATTGTGACGGGAAAAACAGAACTGGACAAAGTGTTGTATTTTCTAACGTTTGACTGTGTCGGGGTAGTCTAGAAATCTAGACGCACCCTAGCGGCAGCAAATGTAATTTGCAGCCGGAGTCATCATCTTGATGTGGGTCTGGTTTGTCAGGCTAGTGTCGGGGTTGAATAAAGTGAGACGTGCAGTGCCGTCTTGGTTCCGGAATTGGAAGCCCATGTCTTTATTTTACAGCCAAACCTGAGTCTAGACAGTATAAGAAACCCTTGGTTCCACTAACATTACATTATCACACCAAGTACTCTCAGTCAGTCAGCCTGCGAATTCCTAGCTAGCAGTTACTTGCGTAAACAAATAGGCGCTAACGTGTGCAGCAGGCTACTTCAGTTGGCTAACTTGAAAATGTGACTTACTCTTCATGTGACTCGAGAGCGCAGACTCGCTCATTGTGAAAAGCTGCACGTCTTTTTTTCAGACTTTACAAGAGGCAACTCGTGAGGTTTGTCCCCGTTTAATCCATAATTTGTATTTTTCATCTTCCGGCCAACGTTCATTGAAACGACAACTGCCCGGCACATGTGCAGTAGTGGTTTCATGGGGGCGGAGTCACACATAGAAATAGACTGGCAGATCACAGTCACACAATGCACAAGCGAGCAGGTTTCATTTTAGGCTCTCCAACATTTTATTTCTCCATTTAATAAACAAACTATTCAGTCAGATAGGTATTTGTTGTGAAAGAAATTTCAAGCATTTTATCCAAAATTTAAAGCAACACTATGTAACTTTTCACGCTTCGGTCCCCCTACAGGTTGTCTCATTGGAACTACAGCTGCAGCTAAAAGTTACATAGTGTTGCTTTAAGCACTTTTCAAACCTTGAAAACACAACCTCAAAATTCAAGCATTTTCAAGGATTTCAAGCACCCGTACGAGCCCTGAACAACGTAAGGATTTGTTCCTGATTAATTTGTCTGTAGTTCTAAAGGAAGTATTGTCTGCAAATTGGTAAGTCTGCATACTATTCACTTTTGCCACAAACAAAGAGATTAGCATTGTGTCAAAAGCTAATTAATGCAAATGGGAAAAGCCATATTCGGCCCATTTCTCTTAGCAGAACATCGTCACTATTCAGACTGGGACTCACGTATTGCCAATACACTGTAAATATCACTCAAAACTTACCATGAAGTGAGTTATGTAATGATCAGTCAAAAGTAGAGGCAGCGTCAGGGTTCTGCTGACGAGTGTATAGGTGAGCTCAGAGCCGAGCAGAGCTAGAGGTGGGTGGTGTAGGGGAGTGCTTCTGAGGCAGAAGAATCTACTTTTTGAATGTCTGGAGATGTGATGAGATTAGCTGGCAGAGGAGATGTTTTTATGGTAACCCCTGTGATATTCTTCCGCTCACCCACCTCCTCTAACATCAAAGCCAGGTTTTTATGTAGGCGTTCAGTTTAAATACCACAAGGGATGGTTATATCAGATTCTGTGTGTATTTCTTAAATATCTGTTTCACTTCTGCCTTCAAGGCCTGAACAAGAGGGTGTCTAGGTTCCTGGGGTTTGCCTGGTTTTGTGCAAATCTCAGCCCTTGGTACTTTCAAAATGACATCATTTGTAGGCTAAATTGCATCATTTAGTAGTCTACAGAATCCTAATAGAACTCAGCCAGTACAAAAATACTTGAAGAGTAGGAGTAATGTAGAAATAGTTGGTTCAATATTCACAAAATATGTCTTATAAACTGACATTAAGGCTCTGCTTAAAACATGTTAACTTTAAACATTAAAACACTTACATTTTATATAACACTGTGTATAATTAGATTTACACTATGCCCTTCCCTAACTTTTACCAAAATGTTAAATTATGTGCACGGCTGACACTGGTTATCTTCTCTGTCCATATCTTTTTTTTTAATGCCGAGTTGCTTTACAGCTAGGGATGCACCGATCTGACTTTTTCAGTCCCGAAACCGAGGCTTTGTGTATCTGTTGATACCTGACACCGATCCAATACCGTTGTTGAATTAATAATAAACTGTATACCTTCCACCATGTGGAAGAGACTAAAGGCACCAGACTTTCCTAACTAAACATTACTTTCCTAACTAAGACAAAATAACATAGATGTAATGTATTGAATTCTTATTTATTTGTTATTTAAAAAACAATTGTGCATTGAAATCGAAAATATAATGTAATCAAACTTCTTAAAATACTGCAAAGTAGTAAAATAAACTCAAATCGAATGAATACATATACAAACAACTTTAACATTGTTTCCCTTTCAAAACAAAATGGTTGTAAGCTAGTTGTATAAACACTACCTTGACCACAGGTAAGTTAGGTTGTTGTAGTGTGGCTGTAGTGGGCGACTGAACGTAGCTCCGCTGTCAGCCTCTTTCGGTGTTTGAATAATGTTAGTAGGTTGCCGGACGTATTTCAGCGAGGCAAGACATCTTAAATCCAGTTTTAATCATTGCTCTGAACCCGTCTTTCTCAGCAGTCTGTAGTGGGACCGGAGATGGATTGCGTTCATAATGTTGCTCCGCTGCATGCTTGAAGTGACACGTCTTTAACGTTAGCACACTAACGTTAGCACAGTAACGTTAGCACGGCTGAGTAACGTTAGAGCGACGGGCAACAACAGTGGCTAAATTATGTCAGATTTTTCAGAAACAAAAATCTTTGGAACAACAGACGGCTCCTCTCTTGAGCACACATTGTTCTGATGTATCTCCGGTCTTCCTTCATCCTCTAGCTAACTTTCTTCTCGGTGCTTGAATGTGCAGTAGCGACCGGAGCCTCTCCCAGCTTAACAGACCGTTATGCTACCTGGCTAGCTAGGCTAGCAGCTATAATGTTACCCAGCATGCTGCGACAGAGGAAAAAAAAAAAAAAAACTGGATCGGCCCGTGGATCTGTTAATTTTTTCCGATCCCCGATCCAGCTATTTTTTTCCATATCGGGGCCGATATCCGATCCTAATATCGGATCGGTGCACCCCTATTTACAGCCTAAAAAAAAGCAGCGTTCAGGCGCACTGAAGTGCTTGTGTTGGTGGTTGCAGAACGGTAATCTATGATACATTGTATTAATTTGTCATTTTAAGGAGGGAGAAATGCATACAGTACTGTACTACAGCTTTAAAGAAGACTTTGCAGAGGAGGGAAAATACTCCAGAGGTAAGAGAGGTCCTACTGGGGAAATCTTTGGGAACCAGAGGAAAACTTTGAGAAACGAGGAAAACATTCCAAACAGTGAAGCCCTTCTTGCCTTTTTTTTTTTTTATAGTACCACCTCCACAAGGTCAAGGGGTTGACGTCAAACAAGCCAAACTTTCAGCCCACTCTGTCCTGAAACAGGTGGATCAACAGACTGACAAGGTTTTCCTCCTGGGCAGGGCCAAACACCAAGGCTATTGTGCTCTACACTAAGTGGTAGGAACAGAGAAAGTGTGGTCTATCATCAAGGCAGCAAAGTCCTACTGCTTTAGAACATAAACAGTATGAGAGAGGGTTTGGGAGTAGACAGGTGTGAACAGAAGAACAAAGATGAAGACTGGGAACAAACAACAAACGGATGTGGAACTGTAGCAGAGGATGCAGTAAGATTACTGGTTTGGAAAACCATATTGTAAACAGAAGGTCACTTGACTGAGCATTCAGGCAGTTGTGTCAAAGTATCCTTAAATTAGACATCAAAATCCCTACCTGCTTATTTCATTCTGGGTGCAAATTTGCATAAAGGCCTTAGGAAATGTTTGTGGGAAAACATGCGGGTATCTCTTGTCTATAGCCCAAATCAGCAATCGTTCCTGAGAAAAAGCGATTTTTTTTTGTCTTGCTTCAGTCATGCAAACTTGACTGCTGGACGGCTGTCTTTGTGCGAGTGTAAAAAGATGAACAAAGATGGAGGGAGGACAGACGTTTTTTTTTTTTTAAGTCACACAGTCACAAATAACCATGAATGCTACAAATAATGTTACTGCCAGGAAAAAAAGCAAAAATGGATGCCTTTATGCAAATAATTGAATACAAGAAGAATGAAAAAAAACTCTTTATTGAATAATTCCTCATTTCCAGCGCATGGTTCGGCTTGACTCGACTAACATTTGGACCTACCAGGTACTTTTCTCCATTTTGTTTTCCACTGTGGTTAGTACCCCCTCAGTGTAGCTGGAACTCTCCGCTGATTGCCATAGCAACGCTGTGTGTAAATCTGCTGTGACATGTTCAACGCGACACTCGCTGAATCCTTTCATCGGAAACCAAACGTCTGCACTTCATCAATTGTACGGCATAGTTTTGTGAGCTGCCATTTTTTCAAAACCTGGGTCGAAAAAAAACAGTAGCTTGGATTTTAAAAAGTCAAGGTATAAGAGAAAGATTGTAGTGCTGGTTCTCTCTGACCAATCAGTGGTCTGCAGTGTTTGAACTCCAGCTTCTAGTGTACCAGGTACTATCCACAACTTTTGCTAATGGAAAACTAAAAAAAGAGCGAGAAGAGCCATGCAGTTCCATGCTGTGTATATGCGGCATAAATGTCTTCCATATGCTGCTCTTCACAGACAATCTGCTGAGGTAGTCAACACACATTTTTGTTAAGAACATACAGTATGACACCATATTAATCCAAGAAATTTTTTTTAGAACTGGATTCCTGAAACCTAATCCAATTGAACCATGTCAGGGACATCAATGTGTCACTTGTTGACCAGACCTCTTGTCAATTGCCCTCACATGAGCCATACCAAACATAGGTCCTGTTGTGTGACACATGTGATTCATTGTAATCATTGATTACTGGATGTTTCTTGACAAGAGCCATGGTTCAGACTGCGGCCTCTGAAGCGCTGCAACTGATTCAATCGGGACTTTCTAAGAATAACTAACTGTAGAGAGGGAAATAAATGGGTGACTTCCTTTCATTAGGCTCACTTAAGTGTTCCAATATAGCCGGTCACAAGGGGACTTACAGCACAAAGGTGGCATGTGGACATATTCAAGAAGAGAACTGCAGTGGGTCAAAGTGAGGACATTTGCGCTGAGTTTGTTCCATTTATACAGTTTATCACTATACAATAGGCTCTTAGATACAGTATATCACAAAAATGAGTACACATATTTTTGTAAATATTTCATTATATCTTTTCATGGGACAACACTGAAGAAAGGACACGTTGCTACAATGTAAAGTAGTGAGTGTGCAACATAACTCAACACACCGCCATTAATGTCTAAACCGCTGGCAACAAAAGGGAGTACACCCCCAAGTGAAAATGTCCAAATTGGGCCCAATTAGCCATTTTCCCTCCCCAGCGTCATGTGAGTCGTTACTGTTATAAGGTCTCAGGTGTGAATGGAGAGCAGGTGTGTTAAATTTGGCGTTCTCGCTCTCCCACTCTCTCATACTGGTCACTGGAAGTTCAACATGGCGCCTCATGGCAAAGAACTCTCTGAGGATCTGAAAAAAACAATTGTTGCTCAACATAAAGATGGCCTAGGCTATAAGAAGATTGACAACACCCTGAAACTGAGCTGCAGCACGGTGGCAAAGACCATACGGCGGTTTATAGGACAGGTTCCAGTCAGAACAGGCCTCGCCATGGTCGACTAAAGAAGTTGAGTGTGCGTGCTCAAAAAACAAACAAAAAAACAAACACATTTCTTTCCCCTCCCCTTTGCAAATAATTAATTTTATCATGTACATTGAAATTGAACTAAAAGACAATAAGGATTTGTATTCGAGAAAGGAATGTGTAGCCATATGGAGGGCTTAGGTGTATGTAGGACAGCAGGAGGTTAATCTTTCTGTGTAATCTTGACACATATCCAACCATAAGCATTACTCGCATCCTTTCATCCCTGAGAAAGCCAACCTGGAGATTACTGGACAGGTAAACAACTCAGTGGGAGAGAAAAAGTGATGAAGATGATGGACAGCAGACATAGTAACTGAAAGAGTCACAGAAAATCCTTTACTTTGAAGTTCATATGCTGCGAATACTGCTGCTAACCTGCAGTTTCTAATGAAATTGAACAGCCTGATTCCATTTAATCACTTTAAATGTCTTCGTTATGAAGCCATGTATACTGAATGTACATGTGCACTTTGAGTTGTTTGACATTCTGTAATTGTTTTATGGGTGTACTGTGTATTGCAACTGTATACTGTATATTAATTACTATGTTCAGTAATTGTTATATGTATTGTAATTTTATATGGCATGTAATCAGGGCAGGCAGAGCATAAAAGAGAGCACAAAAACATTGGAATGGCTCTGAATATGCACTGCCACTAAATAAGCTCTTAATGCAATAACGCCAGCAACATCTTCACAGAAATATTAAAGTGATGGTTCGGAGTAATTCACCCTAGGGTCCTTTGCACCATGACCTCGAGCCAAACACCCCCCCAGAAGCTTTTTTCACCTGGGTCGAACATTGGGAGAGTTAGCTAGAGTAGCGTTATCAGCTGAATAGCTTAGCGCAGGGGCTAATGGACCCACGTTTGTATCTCGTAAATTACCCCACTAATAATGCCCGAAATGATACCAAACGTCTACAAGTAGTACAAATAGGTTATGCTCTCATAAAACGATGGATTGGAAAGTTTGTAAGTACACCAGAAGTTTATGAACACTTGCCTGCTCTCTTCTGCTCTCTGTTGCTGCTGCTGCTACCTGCAGTTAGACGAGTGCTTAGGGCCGTCTACAAATTACTACACCGAAAAGAGTTACAACAAAAATATTTATGAATTCAATGATTAAATAAGGTAATGTCTCCAAACTTACCTCAATTATTACTTGTCTCCTGCTAGTTATACTACAGCACTTACTTTAAAAAAAAAGTTAAATTAATAAATATTTTTGTTGCATCTGTTTTCGGTGTTGTAATTTGTAGACGGCCCTAAGCACTCGTCTTACAGCAGCAACAACAACAACAGCAGAGAGCAGAAGCCAGCAGGCAAGTTTTATTTACATAAACTTCTGGTGTACAAATGCGCTAAGCTATTCAGCTGATAACGCTACTCTAGCTAACTCTCCCAATGTTCGACCCAGGTGAAAAAAGCTTCTGGGGGGGGGGTGTTTGGCTCGAGGTCATGGTGCAAAGGACCCTAGGGTGAATTACTCCGAACCATCACTTTAAATCTACCATCTCAAAGGCAATGGCTCTCACAAGAAAACTGCCAAAACCGGTGGGTATCCATAAGGGAGATTGGATTGGGCTGCATTGCCACACAAATGCCTGCTAATCTGTTTTAGCACTTAAGATAATACCAAAAGGACTGCAAATCACCTGTGGGAACCTCATTTGCCTTTCAGTATAACCACACTGCTAATTGTCCCAATGTAAAATAATGCGAGCTTAAGGCTCGACCTAATCCCCCTTCTGAGACTACGCTAGCAACCTAACGTTTCCCACACATACCGGGCTCAGGGCCATCGCAAAACACTTAAGCGGCTTTAAACAAGAATATTACATCGGAACCTTGACAAACAATCCAACAAAAAGCAATAATAATGCAACAAAAAGCTAGTATTACTCTGAACCACGAATAATATTAAACTAATTTTGTATGGAGACCATTATCACATCTGTTGGCATAAAAAATGCATTTCTTTGGTCGATATATGATTAAGACAGGACCTTCTCAAAAAAGGTCAAAAACGTATCCGCTTAGTCCAGAAACAAAGAGGCAGACAATCTTAAGCTGTGTGCACAGTGGCTACTGTATTAAAATTCTCAGCAACCTCATTAAAAAACTAAAATATACACAAGCTGACCTACATGTTATAATGACTGAGACTACACAGGAATGTGTGCTTGAATGTATCGGACTGGCCAACACAGTGAGTAGCCAGATGTTGTTGGACTGCACTACTGCAAAGGTCTGGTTAGGATCATCTTCATTGTCGGACAAGACTGCATTTTTTTTGCTGGAGTGGTCTCACTGTAATGAATGAGAATATAACATGTTTGTATTTTGAAATATGGGACACTATAATGAAGGTCCCCAATTCTTAAAGACATTTAGGTCAGGAGTTCTGGATGTTTTACTATGCAAATGAAGTCTGTTCCTGTAAATAGTACCTTAATAACACTAATGTCACTAAATCCCCCATCCTCTCCAAACTCTAATTCTCCTCAGAGAATTACTCTCTAGTTAATTCATTGTAATTTTCTTCCCGACACCAGTTCATTCGGTAGTCTATGGATTATTTTCATGGCACCCCTGATTCCAGTACTTATTCATGGAGTGCCTTGTATTGTGGGTGATCAAAGAATTTCTGCTCCTCGACTTTTATCGATTGGACTCAGAAAAATGGAAATATATGCATGAAAGAGACTTAAGACTTTCAGAGAGACTACCGATTGGCCTACAGGTCAGAGACTATCCTTGAATCTATTTATTAGTGCAACAGTCCCATTGTAATGCTGCACGTGTGAAAAGAAAATGGAAGAAAAACACAAAAGAGAAAAGCAAGTAAAAAGGTAAGTCATGAGCGGATAGAGTAGAGAGATATAAAGACAGCAGATTAGATTTGGAAAAGAAAGAGGAAGAGAGTGGATACATCAAACAATAAAAGCCCATTAAAGCCATCCATCAGTGTGGCTGTGGTCAGAGGTGGGGGATCCAGTTATCCCTCTCCGGGGAACAGAGAGATGAATGACTTCCTAACAGGTGGACTATGAGCTTAACAGGAGGGGGTACGCGGCGAGAGGAGGTGGGGTTTAACCTGGGACTGGGCCAGTGTTAAGTTACAGCTGCACCTCCGGACAGAAACCATGACCCCGTGGCTTTCTCAACTCACAGGAAATGGATTTGTTTTCCTAGCCCTTTCCCCAGTTCTCCTCCCTTCACAGACACACATGCGAGAGTGTATGAGGATTCACACATATACACACACACACATATACACACACACACATATACACACACACACATATACACACACACACATATACATACACACACACACACACACACACACACACACACACACACACACACACACACACACACACACACACACACACACACACACACACACACACACACACGTGCAATGATAACACATGTACAGATATATTTAGAGGCACACAAAGACTAAAATGTTCACGCACATCCTGAGCTTTAAATATGGATTTGGGGGTTCCATATTAACTAGCCCTGACAGTAAAATCTAAACAGCGGAAGAACTGTTCCACAAACAGCTCAAACACAGATTAAAAGAAAAATGAGCCAGTGTTACTACCTCTAACAAACAGATGAGCCAGACACACAAATATTCTCAGCCCAGAACCCAACTAAAAGAGGCATTCAAAAAAATCCATTCCTAAATGCCCTGAAAGTCAACTAAAGATGTCCTTCTGTCTTAGCTAACCTAACCACCCTACTCAAGGTCTGCAGGTAGTTGCCTCCCAATGGGAGGTAAAAAGAAATCCCATTTAAAAAAATGTTAAGGAAAATCAACAACTTGTTTTTCTGCAAGCCTGGATGAGCTGTACAAAAATAAGCCTGGCCGGCAACATAGCCGTGAGGTGTCTGATCTGCCTACGCGGTTCACCGGGCCACATCCTCTCTGCCTCCACTCAGGGAGAAAATAGCATCAGCGAGCAACACTGCCAGATATTAAGGTAGCCTGTTATTTCCACACACATACACACTAGTGTTATATTGGTGGAGCTGCAGTTGTCCACCACGTTTAGACACACTTCAACACAGTGAATACAATGATTTGGCCTTAATATGTTCGTAGGCCCATCTTCAAAACAATATCAACTTGGATTATAATGCACATATTGGGAAAGGCAATCAGAGATGCAAATTATGGGTTTTGCAAACAGGATAGAGCAATAAAAATGCCAACCATCTTTTAATTTAAGCTGGGAATCATTAAACATGAACGGATCAAAGATAGTACCACAAATGTTTTTGCTTGACTTTTTCTCTCGCTCTCTCTTCTTGCCACGGTCTTATAGGCAAGATGACGACATAATCAAATCTTGTGTCTGCTCTTTTTTTTCATATCATCCCAGTTGAATTCCCCATCTCTCATCCCAGCCTCCTGCCAATTCTCCAGGTAGGGATAACAGCTAGCAGGAAAAAAAAAAGAAAAAAAAAAAATCGCAACACATCATCATTTGCCTTTCAGGTGTCCCTGGTACCTGTAATAGACCTGCCTAGCTATTTTTAGCCCCCTGTACGAACGACTGTCAGCACGTTCCCAGTAGAGGCCCCTGAGGATACTAGCTGTACCCTTGAGAGAGAGAGAGAGAGAGAGAGAGAGAGAGAGAGAGAGGGAGCGAGCATTCAGAGGGCGGCAGATTGGTCGGAAGTGGAAAGATGGCAGAGGTGTCATGGAAGAGGAGAAGCCTTAATAGTAGCAAGAACAGAGGTAAACAGCTCAGGAATAGTCAAAATGTGTCTCAGTGAGATAAATTGCTGTAAACATGAAACTATACGATAAGAAGGCTTGAATTTTACACAAAATCTAAGTATTTTAATAGGACTGGATACAAACTAATAATTTACTGATACTGACATTTGTCCTTGTTGGTATTTCTCTGCATAAAGAGCTAAAACAGATCCTGATCCAGATTGTACCAGTACCACGTCGTCATCCAGTCACATGCTTCCACGTGTCTCACATGTCCTCTCCATGGTCTACACATTCAGAACAGTGTGCAAAATAAAAAGGTCTTCTGTCCTTGAACAACGTAAAATACAGTACTGTACAGTACATTAGTAGAGTATTAAAGTTTGTTTGGAGTAGGTCTGCAAGAAATTATTATTGTCATTGTTAATTGAGTTGTCAATTACTTTTTCCATTAATCAATTTATTATTTAGTCTTTGAAATGTTAGGAAAACATTTTTTCCCCTCTCACAATTCCCCAGAGTCCAAGGTGATATATTTCTAATCATTGATTCTGTCCATCCAACATTACAAAACCCAAATAACCCAATTTACAATTATACAAAAAAATAAACAGAAAAGAAGCAAATACTCATTTTTGAAAAGCTGGAACCGGTAATCAATTTGTCATTTCAGCAATAGAAATTTCAAAATTAGAAAACAGAACAGACCGAACAGAACGGTTCTTTTCTAGAGAGGAGTAATGTAAATACTGTCCATGGTGGTGGTTGTGTACAGTAGCATATTTAACCTGCAAAACCAAGAAGAAACTCACTTTTAATACCAAACAATCAAAGAATGGGAAAAAAAAAACTCCTCCACTGACGAGCAGAGACACAAAGTGCAACAGCATGGCCCTAAAGTGACAAGCCACTTCCCATAAGTCAGCGTTGCGTAAGGTTGAGATAGAAGACAAGAGTTACAAGAGGAGAAAAAGGGGAGAGACAGAAAGAGTGAGAGAGGTGAGGGGGAAAGGATGGATGGGAATCCGAAGAGAGAATCCTCTTGCATTAGTGATAAGGCTTGCCCTCTTGTATTTTTGATGAGGGAGATCACATTTTTTCGGAGAAGACTGGAGACGCCAGCAAAACGCAGCATAACGGGACGCGCACGGTGTCCTGAGACAGGTTTCCGCTCTGACTCGGCTGTCACTGCTTGCTCAGGAGGTGTTGCGTAATATTTTCACAAGGTCTCATCAAATACTGTACTTTGCTTTCTGCCCACTAGAAGGAGGAACTCGCATAAGCAACATCAACTTTTGCAACAATGCAATGCAATATCGTGTGGCTAGCTACACATAGCGCTGTCCAATGGAATGATTGACGCCATGATAACTTTCTAGAGTTGTAAAATCCTGTCTTATGATTTATAAACCACAGTGCACTGTTCAGGTATCTGAAAAGCTTTGGATGTATTAACTCCAAATGGACAAGCTGGATTGTTTTTGCTTTCTTACCGATACCTATAGCAACACACATACACCAACGCAGCCCCTTACATTTTTCTTTTAACGCAGTGGTGTTTCACGTTTAAACATTGTCTACGAGCAAGCTGGAAAGCCAAAACATTAAGCTAGGAGGCTTAAAGCTGTGCAGACCTGCAAAGTTGGATGTTGATTCTCAGGGCCTAATTTACTAACACTAGCGCAGTTTGCGCTGCGTCTGTTTATGAGAGTTCGGTAATAGCGCACGCTATGCTTCCACAGTTTGCGTAGTATTTATCAACCCTGACACCCATCAGGCAATCAGCGTCTTTCTCCGCCCACTAGACAGTAAATTGCGCTGTAGCAAAGCGGTACTTGTGCTATGATACGGCTGAGTGCAGACTGCGATATTCCCACTGCTGATGCTATGACTGTTTGAAATGATCCTGATGCCAATATTTGTAATGTAGCGAGGAGTTTAACAACTGGTGGAATGGGATGTGAACGCTGAGTGGGAGATTCAATTTCATCTTTGATTTCTTCCAGTAACTCTAATATTGCACGGCTGCTTGATCTGTAACGCTAAATGATGTTGTGTTCACTGACAAAGTGTGATTCTTCTGTTAAAAATATTTTCAGCCTCGCCTATGTCTTCGTCTTGCTCAAATTACGGTTGCCATTTCACCAGCGGCATAAAGGTCTACGAGGAAACTCGACTGCGGCTGGTTTAGACCTGCTTTTAAGAGGCGGAGAATTTCCCCCGCAGAATAGAGGCGCGCTCTTACTGACAGTCTTTGTAAATACCACGGGATATATAAAAAAAAGGGCTTTTTTTTTTTTTTTTACACTTTTCAAAGTTTTTTTTTTTTTTTTGGAACTCTGAACACTTTCCCCACGACCCTCCCACGAACGCATATTGAAAGCGCAACTTGTCTCTTCTCGTTCATGTGGCAGACAATCTGCGATTTTACCCAAGTGCGCCCTGTTTGTAAATAGCCCGCATCGGTTACGTCCGTCTTTGCGACCAATTAGCGCCTGGAAACAGGCGCAAACGGCTTGATAAATCTAGCCCTCAGGGTGTCCAGCACTATGACCGATCCTCTCCCATTATATGAAGTCATTTGATTCAATTTTAATATCACTTAAATCAACTTTGAGCACATTACAATATCAATCAGGTGTATACATTACATGTGTCTGCATGAGAGTGAGTCAGTGTGATTCTAGCAGAACGTAGTATAAATGAACATGTTTGATTGTGCTTTGACTGAGTGCACATGAGCTTGTTTGCCTGATTATAACACTGTATGTTTGTTGGTGTGGGCATGTGTGTGAGGGTGTTATGCAGCCTC